>NC_141706.1:110000-272500 GCF_971803275.1 Cyanistes caeruleus
ACATTTCTTTATTATAGATGTGTATATTTTCATTTCTATATTAATCATTTAAAAGCCCTGCCTCTAAGCCACTAACCAAATAAAAAACAATTAAACCCTTGTTTTACATGTTTTTAATATCTATTTCTATAATATTGATCTTTTATATTTGTACACACAGACACAATGCATAACAGATATTAAAGTACATCACCATCTATCCCTATAGTTTTCATACAGATCATTAATTTACTTGTCCAGATTTGGATTACTGGTATTCATTTCTTCTTTTATGGCTCTATCTATCTATCTATCTATCTATATATCTCCCTATATTTATTTCTTTATTATAGATGTGTATATTTTCATTTCTATATTATTCATTTAAATGCCATGCCTGTAACCAAATAAAAAACAGTAATTCCCTTGATTGAAAGATTTATAATATCTATTTCTATAATATTGATTTTCTTTATTTATACACACAGAGATATAATGCACAACAGATATTAAAATACATTACCATCTATCCGTATATTTTTCATATTGAATATTAACCAGCTTGTCTAGATATGGATAATTTGTGTTTATTTCTTATTTATGGCTATATCTCTCTATCTCTCTATCACTCTATCTATCTATCTATCTATCTATCTATCTATCTATCTATCTCCCTATATTCATTTCTTTATTGTAGATGTGTATATTTCCATTTCTATGTTATTGATTTAAATGTCAAGCATTTAAGTAAATAGGGGCGCCCAGTGAAAGGAGCCGCGGCGAGGTACGGGTCGTCGCGAGTGCCAGAAGCCCCAGAACGCGGCCGCGGTAAGGACCCCGGCAGAGTGAGGCGTCTTCACCGCTGCCTGTCGGCGCCCGACCTGCTGGCGCCCGGCCCCGGCGCCGCCGAGCGCACAGCCCGTGTCCGCACGGCCGGAAAAGCCGCGGAAAATTGCGCCGGAGCGGCGTCGGCGCCGGAGTGTTTGTCAGGCAGTCAATCGCACGCACCCACCGCCCGGGGTCCTTCCATTTTCCCGCCTTTTTGGCCGCCATCCTTGGGAGGTCAAGCCGGGCACGACCGGGCAGCCATGTTGTGCGTGGCGTGACGTCACTTCCGCCCTTCCTCGCCGCCATCTTTGTTGTGGCTGAAGCCACTTCCGGCAGAGCGGCCATCTTTGTTGTGGCACAATTTAGGCCCCCGCTGCTCTCAGCGCGTCTGTCTAACTTACTTGCCTGAACGAAAAACCTGCCGACGCTGACCGACTCCGAGCACTCCGCCCGATTGTCCGCCGCCTTTCCCGGGGCGAGGACGATGGCGGCGGGGCTCAGCGGCTCCGTAGCTGGGCGGCGGCCGCGCCTGCGGCGGCAGGCATTGGAGTCAACGCCTCTGCCGGGGTCCTCCCGGCCGGCTCCGGAGGGGGGGGGGGGCCGTCGCGGCTCGGCTCGGTTCGGCTCTTTCCGGCCCGTTTCGGCTCGGCTCTTTCCGTCCCGCTTCGGCTCGGTTCGGCATCGCCCGCTTCGGCTCGGCTCGAACCTCCTCGGCCCCCGCTCGGCCCCGCCCCGCCCGGCTCGGCGCACAGCTGCAGTACCGCTCTTTGCCCACAAGGCGGCAGCACTGCCGCAGAGCTCAGCCCGGGGCGGGCGGGGGGGCGCCCCTGCACGTGCAGAGAAGCGAGGGCAGAAACCACGTGTGCAACCCCCTTCCAAAAATTCTTCTCCGAGGTACGTCCCAAAACCCACCCCCCATCGAAACTTAGCAAGCCCTGCCTCTAACCAAATAAAAAACAAAATACACCTTCACTTAAATGTAATTAATATTTATTTCTATCATATTGAGCTATATTTATACACATAGATAAAATGCATAATCAATATAAAAATATATGAACGTCGATCCATATATTTTTCAAATTGAATATTAATCTACTTGTCTAGTTTTAGATAACTTGGGTTTTTTTTTGGTTTTTATTTCAATTTATACATAGATATATCTCCCTTTATTTATTTCTTTATTATAGATGTGTATATTTTCATTTCTATATTACTCGTTTAAAAGCCCTGCCTCTAAGCCTCTAACCAAATAAAAAACAATTAAACCCTTGTTTTAAATGTTTTTAATATCTATTTCTATAATATTGATCTTTTATATTTGTACACACAGACACAATGCATAACAGATATTAAAGTACATCACCATCTATCCCTATAGTTTTCATACTGATCATTAATTTACTTGTCCAGATTTGGATTACTGGTATTTATTTCTTCTTTTATGGCTCTATCGATCTATCTATCTATCTATCTATCTATCTATCTATCTATATCACTACATACATTTCTTTCTTACAGATGTGTATATTTTCATTTCTATATTATTCATTTAAATGCCTTGCCTTTAATTAAATAAAAAAAGAAAAGCCCCTTGTATAAAAAAATTAATATATTTTCCTATAATATTGATCTTCTATATTTATACACACAGATATAATGCATAACAGATATTAAAGTACATTACCATCTATCTATATAGTTTTCATACTGATAATTAATTTACTTGTCCAGATTTGGATTACTGGAATTCATTTCTTCTTTTATGGCTCTATCTATCTATCTATCTATCTATCTATCTATCTATCTATCTATCTATCTATCTATCTATCTATTTATCCCCCTATCTATCTCCCTATCTATATATCTCCCTATCTATGTATCTCCCTATCTATCACCCTATATACATTTCTTTATTATAGATATGTGTATTTTCATTTCCATATGAATCATTTAAAAGCCCTGCCTCTAAGCCTCTAACCAAATAAAAAACAATTAAACCCTTGTTTTACATGTTTTTAATATCTATTTCTATAATATTGATCTTTTATATTTGTAGACACAGACACAATGCATAACAGATATTAAAGTACATCACCATCTATCCCTATAGTTTTCATACTGATCATTAATTTACTTGTCCAGATTTGGATTACTGGAATTCATTTCTTCTTTTATGGCTCTATCTATCTATCTATCTATCTATCTATCTATCTATCTATCTATCTATCTATCTATTTATCCCCCTATCTATCTCCCTATCTATATATCTCCCTATCTATATATCTCCCTATTAATCACCCTATATACATTTCTTTATTATAGATGTGTATATTTTCATTTCTATATGAATCATTTAAAAGCCCTGCCTCTAAGCCTCTAACCAAATAAAAAACAATTAAACCCTTGTTTTACATGTTTTTAATATCAATTTCTATAATATTAATCTTCTATATTTGTACACACAGACACAATGCATAACAGATATTAAAGTAGATCACCATCTATCAATATAGTTTTCATACTGATCATTAATTTACTTGTCCAGATTTGGATTACTGGAATTCATTTCTTCTTTTATGGCTCTATCTATCTATCTATCTATCTATCTATCTATCTATCTCTCTATCTCTCTATCTCCCTATATTTATTTCTTTATTATAGATGTTTATATTTTCATTTCTATATTATTCATTTAAATGCCATGCCTGTAAGCAAATAAAAACCAGTAATTCCCTTGATTGAAAGATTTATAATATCTATTTCTATAATATTGATTTTCTTTATTTATACACACAGAGATATAATGCACAACAGATATTAAAATACATTACCATCTATCTGTATATTTTTCATATTGAATATTAACCAGCTTGTCTAGATATAGATAATTTGTGTTTATTTCTTATTTATGGCTATATCTCTCTATCTCTCTATCTCTCTATCTCTCTGTCTATCTATCTATCTATCTATCTATCTATCTATCTATCTATCTATCTATCTATCTATCTATCTATCTATCTATTTATCCCCCTATCTATCTCCCTATCTCTATATCTCCCTATCTATATATCTCCCTATCTATCACCCTATATACATTTCTTTATTATAGATGTGTATATTTTCATTTCTATATTAATCATTTAAAAGCCCTGCCTCTAAGCCTCTAACCAAATAAAAAAAAATTAAACCCTTGTTTTACATGTTTTTAATATCTATTTCTATAATATTGATTTTTTATATTTGTACACACAGACACAATGCATAACAGATATTAAAGTAGATCACCATCTATCCCTATAGTTTTCATACTGATCATTAATTTACTTGTCCAGATTTGGATTACTGGGATTACTGGTATTTATTTCTTCTTTTATGGCTCTATCTATCTATCTGTCTATCTATCTATCTATATCACTACATACATTTCTTTCTTATAGATGTGTATATTTTCATTTCTATATTATTCATTTAAATGCCTTGCCTTTAATTAAATAAAAAAAGAAAAGCCCCTTGTATAAAAAAATGAATATATTTTCCTATAATATTGATCTTCTATATTTATACACACAGATATAATGCATAACAGATATTAAAGTACATTACCATCTATCTATATAGTTTTCATACTGATAATTAATTTACTTGTCCAGATTTGGATTACTGGAATTCATTTCTTCTTTTATGGCTCTATCTATCTATCTATCTATCTATCTATCTATCTATCTATCTATCTATCTATCTATCTATCTATCTATCTATTTATCCCCCTATCTATCTCCCTATCTATATATCTCCCTATCTATGTATCTCCCTATCTATCACCCTATATACATTTCTTTATTATAGATGTGTATATTTTCATTTCTATATGAATCATTTAAAAGCCCTGCCTCTAAGCCTCTAACCAAATAAAAAACAATTAAACCCTTGTTTTACATGTTTTTAATATCTATTTCTATAATATTGATCTTTTATATTTGTACACACAGACACAATGCATAAGAGATATTAAAGTACATCACCATCTATCCCTATAGTTTTCATACTGATCATTAATTTACTTGTCCAGATTTGGATTACTGGAATTCATTTCTTCTTTTATGGCTCTATCTATCTATCTATCTATCTATCTATCTATCTATCTATCTCTCTATCTCTCTATCTCCCTATATTTATTTCTTTATTATAGATGTTTATATTTTCATTTCTATATTATTCATTTAAATGCCATGCCTGTAAGCAAATAAAAACCAGTAATTCCCTTGATTGAAAGATTTATAATATCTATTTCTATAATATTGATTTTCTTTATTTATACACACAGAGATATAATGCACAACAGATATTAAAATACATTACCATCTATCTGTATATTTTTCATATTGAATATTAACCAGCTTGTCTAGATATAGATAATTTGTGTTTATTTCTTATTTATGGCTATATCTCTCTATCTCTCTATCTCTCTATCTCTCTGTCTATCTATCTATCTATCTATCTATCTATCTATCTATCTATCTATCTATTTATCCCCCTATCTATCTCCCTATCTCTATATCTCCCTATCTATATATCTCCCTATCTATCACCCTATATACATTTCTTTATTATAGATGTGTATATTTTCATTTCTATATTAATCATTTAAAAGCCCTGCCTCTAAGCCTCTAACCAAATAAAAAAAAATTAAACCCTTGTTTTACATGTTTTTAATATCTATTTCTATAATATTGATTTTTTATATTTGTACACACAGACACAATGCATAACAGATATTAAAGTAGATCACCATCTATCCCTATAGTTTTCATACTGATCATTAATTTACATGTCCAGATTTGGATTACTGGGATTACTGGTATTTATTTCTTCTTTTATGGCTCTATCTATCTATCTATCTATCTATCTATCTATATCACTACATACATTTCTTTCTTATAGATGTGTATATTTTCATTTCTATATTATTCATTTAAATGCCTTGCCTTTAATTAAATAAAAAAAGAAAAGCCCCTTGTATAAAAAAATTAATATATTTTTCTATAATATTGATCTTCTATATTTATACACACAGATATAATGCATAACAGATATTAAAGTACATTACCATCTATCTATATAGTTTTCATACTGATAATTAATTTACTTGTCCAGATATGGATTACTGGTATTCATTTCTTCTTTTATGGCTCTATCTATCTATCTATCTATCTATCTATCTATCTATCTATCTATCTCACTACATATATTTCTTTCTTATAGATGTGTATATTTTCATTTCTATATTATTCATTTAAATGCCATGCCTTTAATTAAATAAAAAAAGAAAAGCCCCTTGTATAAAAAAATTAATATATTTTCCTATAATATTGACCTTCTATCTTTATACACACTGATATAATGCATAACAGATATTAAAGCACATTACCATCTATCTATATAGTTTTCATACTGATCATTAATTAACTTGTCCAGATTTGGATTACTGGTATCCATTTCTTCTTTTATGGCTCTATCTATCTATCTATCTATCTATATATCTCCCTATATTTATTTCTTTATTATAGATGTGTATATTTTCATTTCTATATTATTCATTTAAATGCCATGCCTGTAACCAAATAAAAAACAGTAATTCCCTTGATTGAAAGATTTATAATATCTATTTCTATAATATTGATTTTCTTTATTTATACACACAGAGATATAATGCACAACAGATATTTAAATACATTACCATCTATCCGTATATTTTTCATATTGAATATTAACCAGCTTGTCTAGATATGGATAATTTGTGTTTATTTCTTATTTATGGCTATATCTCTCTATCTCTCTATCACTCTATCTCTCTGTCTATCTATCTATCTATCTATCTATCTATCTATCTATCTATCTATCTATCTATCTCCCTATCAATATATCTCTCTATCACCCTATATACGTTTCTTTATTATAGATGTGTATATTTTCATTTCTATATTAATCATTTAAAAGCCCTGCCTCTAAGCCTCTAACCAAATAAAAAAAAATTAAACCCTTGTTTTACATGTTTTTAATATCTATTTCTATAATATTGATTTTTTATATTTGTACACACAGACACAATGCATAACAGATATTAAAGTAGATCACCATCTATCCCTATAGTTTTCATACTGATCATTAATTTACTTGTCCAGATTTGGATTACTGGGATTACTGGTATTTATTTCTTCTTTTATGGCTCTATCTATCTATCTATCTATCTATCTATCTATATCACTACATATATTTCTTTCTTATAGATGTGTATATTTTCATTTCTATATTATTCATTTAAATGCCATGCCTTTAATTAAATAAAAAAAGAAAAGCCCCTTGTATAAAAAAATTAATATATTTTCCTATAATATTGACCTTCTATATTTATACACACAGATATAATGCATAACAGATATTAAAGCACATTACCATCTATCTATATAGTTTTCATACTGATCATTAATTAACTTGTCCAGATTTGGATTACTGGTATTCATTTCTTCTTTTATGGCTCTATCTATCTATCTATCTATCTATCTATCTATCTATCTATCTATCTATCTATCTATCTATCTATCTATCTATTTATCCCCCTATCTATCTCCCTATCTCTATATCTCCCTATCTATATATCTCCCTATCTATCACCCTATATACATTTCTTTATTATAGATGTGTATATTTTCATTTCTATATTAATCATTTAAAAGCCCTGCCTCTAAGCCTCTAACCAAATAAAAAACAATTAAACCCTTGTTTTACATGTTTTTAATATCTATTTCTATAATATTGATCTTTTATATTTGTACACACAGACACAATGCATAACAGATATTAAAGTACATCACCATCTATCCCTATAGTTTTCATACAGATCATTAATTTACTTGTCCAGATTTGGATTACTGGTATTCATTTCTTCTTTTATGGCTCTATCTATCTATCTATCTATCTATATATCTCCCTATATTTATTTCTTTATTATAGATGTGTATATTTTCATTTCTATATTATTCATTTAAATGCCATGCCTGTAACCAAATAAAAAACAGTAATTCCCTTGATTGAAAGATTTATAATATCTATTTCTATAATATTGATTTTCTTTATTTATACACACAGAGATATAATGCACAACAGATATTAAAATACATTACCATCTATCCGTATATTTTTCATATTGAATATTAACCAGCTTGTCTAGATATGGATAATTTGTGTTTATTTCTTATTTATGGCTATATCTCTCTATCTCTCTATCACTCTATCTCTCTGTCTATCTATCTATCTATCTATCTATCTATCTATCTATCTATGTATCTCCCTATCAATATATCTCTCTATCACCCTCTATACGTTTCTTTATTATAGATGTGTATATTTTCATTTCTATATTAATCATTTAAAAGCCCTGCCTCTAAGCCTCTAACCAAATAAAAAACACTTAAACCCTTGTTTTAAATGTTTTTAATATCTACTTCTATAATATTGATCTTTTATATTTGTACACACAGACACAATGCATAACAGATATTAAAGTACATCACCATCTATCCCTATAGTTTTCATACGGATCATTAATTAACTTGTCCAGATTTGGATTACTGGAATTCATTTCTTCTTTTATGGCTCCATCTATCTATCTATCCATCTATCTATCTATCCATCTATCTATCTATCTATCTATCTATCTATCTATCTATCTATCTATCTATCTATCTATCTATCTATCTATCTATCTATCTATCTATCTATCTATCTATCTATCTATCTATCTATCTCCCTATATACATTTCTTTCTTATAGATGTGTATATTTTCATTTCTATATTATTCTATATATCACAGCTGCAGTACCGCTCTGTGTCCACAAGGCGGCAGCACTGCCGCACAGCTCAGCCCGGGGCGGGCGGGGGGGCGCCCCTGCACGTGCAGAGAAGCGAGGCAAGAAACCACGTGTGCAACCCCCTTCCAAAAATTCTTCTCCGAGGTACGTCCCAAAACCCACCCCCCATCGAAACTTAGCAAGCCCTGCCTCTAACCAAATAAAAAACAAAATACACCTTCACTTAAATGTAATTAATATTTATTTCTATCATATTGAGCTATATTTATACACATAGATAAAATGCATAATCAATATAAAAATATATGAACGTCTATCCATATATTTTTCAAATTGAATATTAATCTACTTGTCTAGTTTTAGATAACTTGGGTTTTTTTTTGGTTTTTATTTCAATTTATACATAGATATATCTCCCTTTATTTATTTCTTTATTATAGATGTGTATATTTTCATTTCTGTATTAATCGTTTAAAAGCCCTGCCTCTAAGCCTCTAACCAAATAAAAAACAATTAAACCCTTGTTTAAAATGTTTTCAATATCTATTTCTATAAAATTGATCTTTTATATTTGTACACACAGATACAATGCATAACAGATATTAAAGTACATCACCATCTATCCCTATAGTTTTCAAACTGATCATTAATTAACTTGTCCAGATTTGGATTACTGGTATTTATTTCTTCTTTTATGGCTTTATCTATCTATCTATCTATCTATCTATCTATCTATCTATCTATCTATCTATCTATCTATCTCTCTATCTATCTATCTATCTATCTATCTATCTATGTATCTCCCTATCTATATATCTCTCTATCACCCTATATACGTTTCTTTATTATAGAAGTGTATATTTTCATTTCTATATTAATCATTTAAAAGCCCTGCCTCTAAGCCTCTAACCAAATAAAAAACAATTAAACCCTTGTTTTAAATGTTTTTAATATCTATTTCTATAATATTGATCTTTTATACTTGTACACACAGACACAATGCATAACAGATATTAAAGTACATCACCATCTATCCCTATAGTTTTCATACAGATCATTAATTTACTTGTCCAGATTTGGATTACTGGTATTCATTTCTTCTTTTATGGCTCTATCTATCTATCTATCTATCTATATATCTCCCTATATTTATTTCTTTATTATAGATGTGTATATTTTCATTTCTATATTATTCATTTAAATGCCATGCCTGTAACCAAATAAAAAACAGTAATTCCCTTGATTGAAAGATTTATAATATCTATTTCTATAATATTGATTTTCTTTATTTATACACACAGAGATATAATGCACAACAGATATTAAAATACATTACCATCTATCCGTATATTTTTCATATTGAATATTAACCAGCTTGTCTAGATATGGATAATTTGTGTTTATTTCTTATTTATGGCTATATCTCTCTATCTCTCTATCACTCTATCTCTCTGTCTATCTATCTATCTATCTGTCTATCTATCTATCTATCTATCTATCTATCTATCTATCTATCTATGTATCTCCCTATCAATATATCTCTCTATCACCCTATATACGTTTCTTTATTATAGATGTGTATATTTTCATTTCTATATGAATCATTTAAAAGCCCTGCCTCTAAGCCTCTAACCAAATAAAAAACAATTAAACCCTTGTTTTAAATGTTTTTAATATCTACTTCTATAATATTGATCTTTTATATTTGTACACACAGACACAATGCATAACAGATATTAAAGTACATCACCATCTATCCCTATAGTTTTCATACGGATCATTAATTAACTTGTCCAGATTTGGATTACTGGAATTCATTTCTTCTTTTATGGCTCCATCTATCTATCTATCCATCTATCTATCCATCTATCTATCTATCCATCTATCTGTCTGTCTGTCTCTCTATCTATCTATCTATCTATCTATCTATCTATCTATCTATCTATCTATCTATCTATCTATCTATCTATCTATCTATCTATCTATCTATCTATCTATCTATCTCCCTATATACATTTCTTTCTTATAGATGTGTATATTTTCATTTCTATATTATTCTATATATCACAGCTGCAGTACCGCTCTGTGTCCACAAGGCGGCAGCACTGCCGCAGAGCTCAGCCCGGGGCGGGCGGGGGGGCGCCCCTGCACGTGCAGAGAAGCGAGGCAAGAAACCACGTGTGCAACCCCCTTCCAAAAATTCTTCTCCGAGGTACGTCCCAAAACCCACCCCCCATCGAAACTTAGCAAGCCCTGCCTCTAACCAAATAAAAAACAAAATACACCTTCACTTAAATGTAATTAATATTTATTTCTATCATATTGAGCTATATTTATACACATAGATAAAATGCATAATCAATATAAAAATATATGAACGTCTATCCATATATTTTTCAAATTGAATATTAATCTACTTGTCTAGTTTTAGATAACTTGGGTTTTTTTTTGGTTTTTATTTCAATTTATACATAGATATATCTCCCTTTATTTATTTCTTTATTATAGATGTGTATATTTTCATTTCTATATTAATCGTTTAAAAGCCCTGCCTCTAAGCCTCTAACCAAATAAAAAACAATTAAACCCTTGTTTAAAATGTTTTCAATATCTATTTCTATAAAATTGATCTTTTATATTTGTACACACAGATACAATGCATAACAGATATTAAAGTACATCACCATCTATCCCTATAGTTTTCAAACTGATCATTAATTAACTTGTCCAGATTTGGATTACTGGTATTTATTTCTTCTTTTATGGCTTTATCTATCTATCTATCTATCTATCTATCTATCTATCTATCTATCTATCTATCTATCTATCTATCTCTCTATCTCTCTATCTCTCTATCTATCTATCATCTATCTATCTATCTATCTATCTATCTATCTATCTATGTATCTCCCTATCTATATATCTCTCTATCACCCTATATACGTTTCTTTATTATAGATGTGTATATTTTCATTTCTATATTAATCATTTAAAAGCCCTGCCTCTAAGCCTCTAACCAAATAAAAAACAATTAAACCCTTGTTTTAAATGTTTTTAATATCTATTTCTATAATATTGATCTTTTATACTTGTACACACAGACACAATGCATAACAGATATTAAAGTACATCACCATCTATCCCTATAGTTTTCATACTGATCATTAATTTACTTGTCCAGATTTGGATTACTGGAATTCATTTCTTCTTTTATGTATCTATCTATCTATCTATCTATCTATCTATCTATCTATCTATCTATCTATCTATCTATCTATCTATCTATCTATCTATCTATCTATTTATCCCCCTATCTATCTCCCTATCTATATATCTCCCTATCTATATATCTCCCTATTAATCACCCTATATACATTTCTTTATTATAGATGTGTATATTTTCATTTCTATATTAATCATTTAAAAGCCCTGCCTCTAAGCCTCTAACCAAATAAAAAACAATTAAACCCTTGTTTTACATGTTTTTAATATCAATTTCTATAATATTAATCTTCTATATTTGTACACACAGACACAATGCATAACAGATATTAAAGTAGATCACCATCTATCAATATAGTTTTCATACTGATCATTAATTTACTTGTCCAGATTTGGATTACTGGAATTCATTTCTTCTTTTATGGCTCTATCTATCTATCTATCTATCTATCTATCTATCTATCTATCTCTCTATCTCTCTATCTCCCTATATTTATTTCTTTATTATAGATGTTTATATTTTCATTTCTATATTATTCATTTAAATGCCATGCCTGTAAGCAAATAAAAACCAGTAATTCCCTTGATTGAAAGATTTATAATATCTATTTCTATAATATTGATTTTCTTTATTTATACACACAGAGATATAATGCACAACAGATATTAAAATACATTACCATCTATCTGTATATTTTTCATATTGAATATTAACCAGCTTGTCTAGATATAGATAATTTGTGTTTATTTCTTATTTATGGCTATATCTCTCTATCTCTCTATCTCTCTATCTCTCTGTCTATCTCTCTATCTATCTATCTATCTATCTATCTATCTATCTATCTATCTATCTATTTATCCCCCTATCTATCTCCCTATCTCTATATCTCCCTATCTATATATCTCCCTATCTATCACCCTATATACGTTTCTTTATTATAGATGTGTATATTTTCATTCCTATATTAATCATTTAAAAGCCCTGCCTCTAAGCCTCTAACCAAATAAAAAACAATTAAACCCTTGTTTTAAATGTTTTTAATATCTATTTCTATAATATTGATCTTTTATATTTGTACACACAGACACAATGCATAACAGATATTAAAGTACATCACCATCTATCCCTATAGTTTTCATACTGATCATTAATTTACTTGTCCAGATTTGGATTACTGGGATTACTGGTATTTATTTCTTCTTTTATGGCTCTATCTATCTATCTATCTATCTATCTATATCACTACATACATTTCTTTCTTATAGATGTGTATATTTTCATTTCTATATTATTCATTTAAATGCCATGCCTTTAATTAAATAAAAAAAGAAAAGCCCCTTGTATAAAAAAATTAATATATTTTCCTATAATATTGATCTTCTATATTTATACACACAGATATAATGCATAACAGATATTAAAGTACATTACCATCTATCTATATAGTTTTCATACTGATAATTAATTTACTTGTCCAGATTTGGATTACTGGAATTCATTTCTTCTTTTATGGCTCTATCTATCTATCTATCTATCTATCTATCTATCTATCTATCTATCTATCTATCTATCTATCTATCTATTTATCCCCCTATCTATCTCCCTATCTATATATCTCCCTATCTATATATCTCCCTATCACCCTATATACATTTCTTTATTATAGATGTGTATATTTTCATTTCTATATTAATCATTTAAAAGCCCTGCCTCTAAGCCACTAACCAAATAAAAAACAATTAAACCCTTGTTTTACATGTTTTTAATATCTATTTCTATAATATTGATCTTTTATATTTGTACACACAGACACAATGCATAACAGATATTAAAGTACATCACCATCTATCCCTATAGTTTTCATACAGATCATTAATTTACTTGTCCAGATTTGGATTACTGGTATTCATTTCTTCTTTTATGGCTCTATCTATCTATCTATCTATCTATATATCTCCCTATATTTATTTCTTTATTATAGATGTGTATATTTTCATTTCTATATTATTCATTTAAATGCCATGCCTGTAACCAAATAAAAAACAGTAATTCCCTTGATTGAAAGATTTATAATATCTATTTCTATAATATTGATTTTCTTTATTTATACACACAGAGATATAATGCACAACAGATATTAAAATACATTACCATCTATCCGTATATTTTTCATATTGAATATTAACCAGCTTGTCTAGATATGGATAATTTGTGTTTATTTCTTATTTATGGCTATATCTCTCTATCTCTCTATCACTCTATCTATCTATCTATCTATCTATCTATCTATCTATCTATCTATCTCCCTATATTCATTTCTTTATTGTAGATGTGTATATTTCCATTTCTATGTTATTGATTTAAATGTCAAGCATTTAAGTAAATAGGGGCGCCCAGTGAAAGGAGCCGCGGCGAGGTACGGGTCGTCGCGAGTGCCAGAAGCCCCAGAACGCGGCCGCGGTAAGGACCCCGGCAGAGTGAGGCGTCTTCACCGCTGCCTGTCGGCGCCCGACCTGCTGGCGCCCGGCCCCGGCGCCGCCGAGCGCACAGCCCGTGTCCGCACGGCCGGAAAAGCCGCGGAAAATTGCGCCGGAGCGGCGTCGGCGCCGGAGTGTTTGTCAGGCAGTCAATCGCACGCACCCACCGCCCGGGGTCCTTCCATTTTCCCGCCTTTTTGGCCGCCATCCTTGGGAGGTCAAGCCGGGCACGACCGGGCAGCCATGTTGTGCGTGGCGTGACGTCACTTCCGCCCTTCCTCGCCGCCATCTTTGTTGTGGCTGAAGCCACTTCCGGCAGAGCGGCCATCTTTGTTGTGGCACAATTTAGGCCCCCGCTGCTCTCAGCGCGTCTGTCTAACTTACTTGCCTGAACGAAAAACCTGCCGACGCTGACCGACTCCGAGCACTCCGCCCGATTGTCCGCCGCCTTTCCCGGGGCGAGGACGATGGCGGCGGGGCTCAGCGGCTCCGTAGCTGGGCGGCGGCCGCGCCTGCGGCGGCAGGCATTGGAGTCAACGCCTCTGCCGGGGTCCTCCCGGCCGGCTCCGGAGGGGGGGGGGGGCCGTCGCGGCTCGGCTCGGTTCGGCTCTTTCCGGCCCGTTTCGGCTCGGCTCTTTCCGTCCCGCTTCGGCTCGGTTCGGCATCGCCCGCTTCGGCTCGGCTCGAACCTCCTCGGCCCCCGCTCGGCCCCGCCCCGCCCGGCTCGGCGCACAGCTGCAGTACCGCTCTTTGCCCACAAGGCGGCAGCACTGCCGCAGAGCTCAGCCCGGGGCGGGCGGGGGGGCGCCCCTGCACGTGCAGAGAAGCGAGGGCAGAAACCACGTGTGCAACCCCCTTCCAAAAATTCTTCTCCGAGGTACGTCCCAAAACCCACCCCCCATCGAAACTTAGCAAGCCCTGCCTCTAACCAAATAAAAAACAAAATACACCTTCACTTAAATGTAATTAATATTTATTTCTATCATATTGAGCTATATTTATACACATAGATAAAATGCATAATCAATATAAAAATATATGAACGTCGATCCATATATTTTTCAAATTGAATATTAATCTACTTGTCTAGTTTTAGATAACTTGGGTTTTTTTTTGGTTTTTATTTCAATTTATACATAGATATATCTCCCTTTATTTATTTCTTTATTATAGATGTGTATATTTTCATTTCTATATTACTCGTTTAAAAGCCCTGCCTCTAAGCCTCTAACCAAATAAAAAACAATTAAACCCTTGTTTTAAATGTTTTTAATATCTATTTCTATAATATTGATCTTTTATATTTGTACACACAGACACAATGCATAACAGATATTAAAGTACATCACCATCTATCCCTATAGTTTTCATACTGATCATTAATTTACTTGTCCAGATTTGGATTACTGGTATTTATTTCTTCTTTTATGGCTCTATCGATCTATCTATCTATCTATCTATCTATCTATCTATATCACTACATACATTTCTTTCTTACAGATGTGTATATTTTCATTTCTATATTATTCATTTAAATGCCTTGCCTTTAATTAAATAAAAAAAGAAAAGCCCCTTGTATAAAAAAATTAATATATTTTCCTATAATATTGATCTTCTATATTTATACACACAGATATAATGCATAACAGATATTAAAGTACATTACCATCTATCTATATAGTTTTCATACTGATAATTAATTTACTTGTCCAGATTTGGATTACTGGAATTCATTTCTTCTTTTATGGCTCTATCTATCTATCTATCTATCTATCTATCTATCTATCTATCTATCTATCTATCTATCTATTTATCCCCCTATCTATCTCCCTATCTATATATCTCCCTATCTATGTATCTCCCTATCTATCACCCTATATACATTTCTTTATTATAGATATGTGTATTTTCATTTCCATATGAATCATTTAAAAGCCCTGCCTCTAAGCCTCTAACCAAATAAAAAACAATTAAACCCTTGTTTTACATGTTTTTAATATCTATTTCTATAATATTGATCTTTTATATTTGTACACACAGACACAATGCATAACAGATATTAAAGTACATCACCATCTATCCCTATAGTTTTCATACTGATCATTAATTTACTTGTCCAGATTTGGATTACTGGAATTCATTTCTTCTTTTATGGCTCTATCTATCTATCTATCTATCTATCTATCTATCTATCTATCTATCTATCTATCTATCTATCTATTTATCCCCCTATCTATCTCCCTATCTATATATCTCCCTATCTATATATCTCCCTATTAATCACCCTATATACATTTCTTTATTATAGATGTGTATATTTTCATTTCTATATGAATCATTTAAAAGCCCTGCCTCTAAGCCTCTAACCAAATAAAAAACAATTAAACCCTTGTTTTACATGTTTTTTATATCAATTTCTATAATATTAATCTTCTATATTTGTACACACAGACACAATGCATAACAGATATTAAAGTAGATCACCATCTATCAATATAGTTTTCATACTGATCATTAATTTACTTGTCCAGATTTGGATTACTGGAATTCATTTCTTCTTTTATGGCTCTATCTATCTATCTATCTATCTATCTATCTATCTATCTATCTATCTCTCTATCTCTCTATCTCCCTATATTTATTTCTTTATTATAGATGTTTATATTTTCATTTCTATATTATTCATTTAAATGCCATGCCTGTAAGCAAATAAAAACCAGTAATTCCCTTGATTGAAAGATTTATAATATCTATTTCTATAATATTGATTTTCTTTATTTATACACACAGAGATATAATGCACAACAGATATTAAAATACATTACCATCTATCTGTATATTTTTCATATTGAATATTAACCAGCTTGTCTAGATATAGATAATTTGTGTTTATTTCTTATTTATGGCTATATCTCTCTATCTCTCTATCTCTCTATCTCTCTGTCTATCTATCTATCTATCTATCTATCTATCTATCTATCTATCTATCTATCTATCTATCTATTTATCCCCCTATCTATCTCCCTATCTCTATATCTCCCTATCTATATATCTCCCTATCTATCACCCTATATACATTTCTTTATTATAGATGTGTATATTTTCATTTCTATATTAATCATTTAAAAGCCCTGCCTCTAAGCCTCTAACCAAATAAAAAAAAATTAAACCCTTGTTTTACATGTTTTTAATATCTATTTCTATAATATTGATTTTTTATATTTGTACACACAGACACAATGCATAACAGATATTAAAGTAGATCACCATCTATCCCTATAGTTTTCATACTGATCATTAATTTACTTGTCCAGATTTGGATTACTGGGATTACTGGTATTTATTTCTTCTTTTATGGCTCTATCTATCTATCTGTCTATCTATCTATCTATATCACTACATACATTTCTTTCTTATAGATGTGTATATTTTCATTTCTATATTATTCATTTAAATGCCTTGCCTTTAATTAAATAAAAAAAGAAAAGCCCCTTGTATAAAAAAATGAATATATTTTCCTATAATATTGATCTTCTATATTTATACACACAGATATAATGCATAACAGATATTAAAGTACATTACCATCTATCTATATAGTTTTCATACTGATAATTAATTTACTTGTCCAGATTTGGATTACTGGAATTCATTTCTTCTTTTATGGCTCTATCTATCTATCTATCTATCTATCTATCTATCTATCTATCTATCTATCTATCTATCTATCTATCTATTTATCCCCCTATCTATCTCCCTATCTATATATCTCCCTATCTATGTATCTCCCTATCTATCACCCTATATACATTTCTTTATTATAGATGTGTATATTTTCATTTCTATATGAATCATTTAAAAGCCCTGCCTCTAAGCCTCTAACCAAATAAAAAACAATTAAACCCTTGTTTTACATGTTTTTAATATCTATTTCTATAATATTGATCTTTTATATTTGTACACACAGACACAATGCATAAGAGATATTAAAGTACATCACCATCTATCCCTATAGTTTTCATACTGATCATTAATTTACTTGTCCAGATTTGGATTACTGGAATTCATTTCTTCTTTTATGGCTCTATCTATCTATCTATCTATCTATCTATCTATCTATCTATCTATCTATCTATCTATCTATCTCTCTATCTCTCTATCTCCCTATATTTATTTCTTTATTATAGATGTTTATATTTTCATTTCTATATTATTCATTTAAATGCCATGCCTGTAAGCAAATAAAAACCAGTAATTCCCTTGATTGAAAGATTTATAATATCTATTTCTATAATATTGATTTTCTTTATTTATACACACAGAGATATAATGCACAACAGATATTAAAATACATTACCATCTATCTGTATATTTTTCATATTGAATATTAACCAGCTTGTCTAGATATAGATAATTTGTGTTTATTTCTTATTTATGGCTATATCTCTCTATCTCTCTATCTCTCTATCTCTCTGTCTATCTATCTATCTATCTATCTATCTATCTATCTATCTATCTATCTATCTATCTATCTATCTATTTATCCCCCTATCTATCTCCCTATCTCTATATCTCCCTATCTATATATCTCCCTATCTATCACCCTATATACATTTCTTTATTATAGATGTGTATATTTTCATTTCTATATTAATCATTTAAAAGCCCTGCCTCTAAGCCTCTAACCAAATAAAAAAAAATTAAACCCTTGTTTTACATGTTTTTAATATCTATTTCTATAATATTGATTTTTTATATTTGTACACACAGACACAATGCATAACAGATATTAAAGTAGATCACCATCTATCCCTATAGTTTTCATACTGATCATTAATTTACATGTCCAGATTTGGATTACTGGGATTACTGGTATTTATTTCTTCTTTTATGGCTCTATCTATCTATCTATCTATCTATCTATCTATATCACTACATACATTTCTTTCTTATAGATGTGTATATTTTCATTTCTATATTATTCATTTAAATGCCTTGCCTTTAATTAAATAAAAAAAGAAAAGCCCCTTGTATAAAAAAATTAATATATTTTTCTATAATATTGATCTTCTATATTTATACACACAGATATAATGCATAACAGATATTAAAGTACATTACCATCTATCTATATAGTTTTCATACTGATAATTAATTTACTTGTCCAGATATGGATTACTGGTATTCATTTCTTCTTTTATGGCTCTATCTATCTATCTATCTATCTATCTATCTATCTATCTATCTATCTCACTACATATATTTCTTTCTTATAGATGTGTATATTTTCATTTCTATATTATTCATTTAAATGGAATGCCTTTAATTAAATAAAAAAAGAAAAGCCCCTTGTATAAAAAAATTAATATATTTTCCTATAATATTGACCTTCTATCTTTATACACACAGATATAATGCATAACAGATATTAAAGCACATTACCATCTATCTATATAGTTTTCATACTGATCATTAATTAACTTGTCCAGATTTGGATTACTGGTATCCATTTCTTCTTTTATGGCTCTATCTATCTATCTATCTATCTATCTATCTATCTATTTATCCCCCTATCTATCTCCCTATCTCTATATGTCCCTATCTATATATCTCCCTATCTATCACCCTATATACATTTCTTTATTATAGATGTGTATATTTTCATTTCTATATTAATCATTTAAAAGCCCTGCCTCTAAGCCTCTAACCAAATAAAAAACAATTAAACCCTTGTTTTACATGTTTTTAATATCTATTTCTATAATATTGATCTTTTATATTTGTACACACAGACACAATGCATAACAGATATTAAAGTACATCACCATCTATCCCTATAGTTTTCATACAGATCATTAATTTACTTGTCCAGATTTGGATTACTGGTATTCATTTCTTCTTTTATGGCTCTATCTATCTATCTATCTATCTATATATCTCCCTATATTTATTTCTTTATTATAGATGTGTATATTTTCATTTCTATATTATTCATTTAAATGCCATGCCTGTAACCAAATAAAAAACAGTAATTCCCTTGATTGAAAGATTTATAATATCTATTTCTATAATATTGATTTTCTTTATTTATACACACAGAGATATAATGCACAACAGATATTTAAATACATTACCATCTATCCGTATATTTTTCATATTGAATATTAACCAGCTTGTCTAGATATGGATAATTTGTGTTTATTTCTTATTTATGGCTATATCTCTCTATCTCTCTATCACTCTATCTCTCTGTCTATCTATCTATCTATCTATCTATCTATCTATCTATCTATCTATCTATCTATCTCCCTATCAATATATCTCTCTATCACCCTATATACGTTTCTTTATTATAGATGTGTATATTTTCATTTCTATATTAATCATTTAAAAGCCCTGCCTCTAAGCCTCTAACCAAATAAAAAAAAATTAAACCCTTGTTTTACATGTTTTTAATATCTATTTCTATAATATTGATTTTTTATATTTGTACACACAGACACAATGCATAACAGATATTAAAGTAGATCACCATCTATCCCTATAGTTTTCATACTGATCATTAATTTACTTGTCCAGATTTGGATTACTGGGATTACTGGTATTTATTTCTTCTTTTATGGCTCTATCTATCTATCTATCTATCTATCTATCTATATCACTACATACATTTCTTTCTTATAGATGTGTATATTTTCATTTCTATATTATTCATTTAAATGCCATGCCTTTAATTAAATAAAAAAAGAAAAGCCCCTTGTATAAAAAAATTAATATATTTTCCTATAATATTGACCTTCTATATTTATACACACAGATATAATGCATAACAGATATTAAAGCACATTACCATCTATCTATATAGTTTTCATACTGATCATTAATTAACTTGTCCAGATTTGGATTACTGGTATTCATTTCTTCTTTTATGGCTCTATCTATCTATCTATCTATCTATCTATCTATCTATCTATCTATCTATCTATCTATCTATCTATCTATCTATCTATTTATCCCCCTATCTATCTCCCTATCTCTATATCTCCCTATCTATATATCTCCCTATCTATCACCCTATATACATTTCTTTATTATAGATGTGTATATTTTCATTTCTATATTAATCATTTAAAAGCCCTGCCTCTAAGCCTCTAACCAAATAAAAAACAATTAAACCCTTGTTTTACATGTTTTTAATATCTATTTCTATAATATTGATCTTTTATATTTGTACACACAGACACAATGCATAACAGATATTAAAGTACATCACCATCTATCCCTATAGTTTTCATACAGATCATTAATTTACTTGTCCAGATTTGGATTACTGGTATTCATTTCTTCTTTTATGGCTCTATCTATCTATCTATCTATCTGTATATCTCCCTATATTTATTTCTTTATTATAGATGTGTATATTTTCATTTCTATATTATTCATTTAAATGCCATGCCTGTAACCAAATAAAAAACAGTAATTCCCTTGATTGAAAGATTTATAATATCTATTTCTATAATATTGATTTTCTTTATTTATACACACAGAGATATAATGCACAACAGATATTAAAATACATTACCATCTATCCGTATATTTTTCATATTGAATATTAACCAGCTTGTCTAGATATGGATAATTTGTGTTTATTTCTTATTTATGGCTATATCTCTCTATCTCTCTATCACTCTATCTCTCTGTCTATCTATCTATCTATCTATCTATCTATCTATCTATCTATCTATCTATGTATCTCCCTATCAATATATCTCTCTATCACCCTCTATACGTTTCTTTATTATAGATGTGTATATTTTCATTTCTATATTAATCATTTAAAAGCCCTGCCTCTAAGCCTCTAACCAAATAAAAAACACTTAAACCCTTGTTTTAAATGTTTTTAATATCTACTTCTATAATATTGATCTTTTATATTTGTACACACAGACACAATGCATAACAGATATTAAAGTACATCACCATCTATCCCTATAGTTTTCATACGGATCATTAATTAACTTGTCCAGATTTGGATTACTGGAATTCATTTCTTCTTTTATGGCTCCATCTATCTATCTATCCATCTATCTATCTATCCATCTATCTGTCTGTCTGTCTCTCTATCTATCTATCTATCTATCTATCTATCTATCTATCTATCTATCTATCTATCTATCTATCTATCTATCTATCTATCTATCTATCTATCTATCTATCTATCTATCTATCTATCTATCTATCTATCTATCTCCCTATATACATTTCTTTCTTATAGATGTGTATATTTTCATTTCTATATTATTCTATATATCACAGCTGCAGTACCGCTCTGTGTCCACAAGGCGGCAGCACTGCCGCAGAGCTCAGCCCGGGGCGGGCGGGGGGGCGCCCCTGCACGTGCAGAGAAGCGAGGCAAGAAACCACGTGTGCAACCCCCTTCCAAAAATTCTTCTCCGAGGTACGTCCCAAAACCCACCCCCCATCGAAACTTAGCAAGCCCTGCCTCTAACCAAATAAAAAACAAAATACACCTTCACTTAAATGTAATTAATATTTATTTCTATCATATTGAGCTATATTTATACACATAGATAAAATGCATAATCAATATAAAAATATATGAACGTCTATCCATATATTTTTCAAATTGAATATTAATCTACTTGTCTAGTTTTAGATAACTTGGGTTTTTTTTTGGTTTTTATTTCAATTTATACATAGATATATCTCCCTTTATTTATTTCTTTATTATAGATGTGTATATTTTCATTTCTGTATTAATCGTTTAAAAGCCCTGCCTCTAAGCCTCTAACCAAATAAAAAACAATTAAACCCTTGTTTAAAATGTTTTCAATATCTATTTCTATAAAATTGATCTTTTATATTTGTACACACAGATACAATGCATAACAGATATTAAAGTACATCACCATCTATCCCTATAGTTTTCAAACTGATCATTAATTAACTTGTCCAGATTTGGATTACTGGTATTTATTTCTTCTTTTATGGCTTTATCTATCTATCTATCTATCTATCTATCTATCTATCTATCTATCTATCTATCTATCTATCTGTCTATCTATCTATCTATCTCTCTATCTATCTATCTATCTATCTATCTATCTATCTATCTATGTATCTCCCTATCTATATATCTCTCTATCACCCTATATACGTTTCTTTATTATAGAAGTGTATATTTTCATTTCTATATTAATCATTTAAAAGCCCTGCCTCTAAGCCTCTAACCAAATAAAAAACAATTAAACCCTTGTTTTAAATGTTTTTAATATCTATTTCTATAATATTGATCTTTTATACTTGTACACACAGACACAATGCATAACAGATATTAAAGTACATCACCATCTATCCCTATAGTTTTCATACAGATCATTAATTTACTTGTCCAGATTTGGATTACTGGGATTACTGGTATTTATTTCTTCTTTTATGGCTCTATCTATCTATCTATCTATCTATCTATATCACTACATATATTTCTTTCTTATAGATGTGTATATTTTCATTTCTATATTATTCATTTAAATGCCATGCCTTTAATTAAATAAAAAAAGAAAAGCCCCTTGTATAAAAAAATTAATATATTTTCCTATAATATTGACCTTCTATATTTATACACACAGATATAATGCATAACAGATATTAAAGCACATTACCATCTATCTATATAGTTTTCATACTGATCATTAATTAACTTGTCCAGATTTGGATTACTGGTATTCATTTCTTCTTTTATGGCTCTATCTATCTATCTATCTATCTATCTATCTATCTATCTATCTATCTATCTATCTATCTATCTATCTATTTATCCCCCTATCTATCTCCCTATCTCTATATCTCCCTATCTATATATCTCCCTATCTATCACCCTATATACATTTCTTTATTATAGATGTGTATATTTTCATTTCTATATTAATCATTTAAAAGCCCTGCCTCTAAGCCTCTAACCAAATAAAAAACAATTAAACCCTTGTTTTACATGTTTTTAATATCTATTTCTATAATATTGATCTTTTATATTTGTACACACAGACACAATGCATAACAGATATTAAAGTACATCACCATCTATCCCTATAGTTTTCATACAGATCATTAATTTACTTGTCCAGATTTGGATTACTGGTATTCATTTCTTCTTTTATGGCTCTATCTATCTATCTATCTATCTGTATATCTCCCTATATTTATTTCTTTATTATAGATGTGTATATTTTCATTTCTATATTATTCATTTAAATGCCATGCCTGTAACCAAATAAAAAACAGTAATTCCCTTGATTGAAAGATTTATAATATCTATTTCTATAATATTGATTTTCTTTATTTATACACACAGAGATATAATGCACAACAGATATTAAAATACATTACCATCTATCCGTATATTTTTCATATTGAATATTAACCAGCTTGTCTAGATATGGATAATTTGTGTTTATTTCTTATTTATGGCTATATCTCTCTATCTCTCTATCACTCTATCTCTCTGTCTATCTATCTATCTATCTATCTATCTATCTATCTATCTATCTATCTATGTATCTCCCTATCAATATATCTCTCTATCACCCTCTATACGTTTCTTTATTATAGATGTGTATATTTTCATTTCTATATTAATCATTTAAAAGCCCTGCCTCTAAGCCTCTAACCAAATAAAAAACACTTAAACCCTTGTTTTAAATGTTTTTAATATCTACTTCTATAATATTGATCTTTTATATTTGTACACACAGACACAATGCATAACAGATATTAAAGTACATCACCATCTATCCCTATAGTTTTCATACGGATCATTAATTAACTTGTCCAGATTTGGATTACTGGAATTCATTTCTTCTTTTATGGCTCCATCTATCTATCTATCCATCTATCTATCTATCCATCTATCTGTCTGTCTGTCTCTCTATCTATCTATCTATCTATCTATCTATCTATCTATCTATCTATCTATCTATCTATCTATCTATCTATCTATCTATCTATCTATCTATCTATCTATCTATCTATCTCCCTATATTCATTTCTTTCTTATAGATGTGTATATTTTCATTTCTATATTATTCTATATATCACAGCTGCAGTACCGCTCTGTGTCCACAAGGCGGCAGCACTGCCGCAGAGCTCAGCCCGGGGCGGGCGGGGGGGCGCCCCTGCACGTGCAGAGAAGCGAGGCAAGAAACCACGTGTGCAACCCCCTTCCAAAAATTCTTCTCCGAGGTACGTCCCAAAACCCACCCCCCATCGAAACTTAGCAAGCCCTGCCTCTAACCAAATAAAAAACAAAATACACCTTCACTTAAATGTAATTAATATTTATTTCTATCATATTGAGCTATATTTATACACATAGATAAAATGCATAATCAATATAAAAATATATGAACGTCTATCCATATATTTTTCAAATTGAATATTAATCTACTTGTCTAGTTTTAGATAACTTGGGTTTTTTTTTGGTTTTTATTTCAATTTATACATAGATATATCTCCCTTTATTTATTTCTTTATTATAGATGTGTATATTTTCATTTCTATATTAATCGTTTAAAAGCCCTGCCTCTAAGCCTCTAACCAAATAAAAAACAATTAAACCCTTGTTTAAAATGTTTTCAATATCTATTTCTATAAAATTGATCTTTTATATTTGTACACACAGATACAATGCATAACAGATATTAAAGTACATCACCATCTATCCCTATAGTTTTCAAACTGATCATTAATTAACTTGTCCAGATTTGGATTACTGGTATTTATTTCTTCTTTTATGGCTTTATCTATCTATCTATCTATCTATCTATCTATCTATCTATCTATCTATCTATCTATCTATCTGTCTATCTATCTATCTATCTCTCTATCTATCTATCTATCTATCTATCTATCTATCTATGTATCTCCCTATCTATATATCTCTCTATCACCCTATATACGTTTCTTTATTATAGAAGTGCATATTTTCATTTCTATATTAATCATTTAAAAGCCCTGCCTCTAAGCCTCTAACCAAATAAAAAACAATTAAACCCTTGTTTTAAATGTTTTTAATATCTATTTCTATAATATTGATCTTTTATACTTGTACACACAGACACAATGCATAACAGATATTAAAGTACATCACCATCTATCCCTATAGTTTTCATACTGATCATTAATTTACTTGTCCAGATTTGGATTACTGGTATTTATTTCTTCTTTTACGGCTCTATCTATCTATCTATCTATCTATCTATCTATCTATCTATCTCACTACATATATTTCTTTCTTATAGATGTGTATATTTTCATTTCTATATTATTCATTTAAATGCCATGGCTTTAATTAAATAAAAAGAGAAAAGCCCCTTGTATAAAAAAATTAATATATTTTCCTATAATATTGACCTTCTATATTTATACACACAGATATAATGCATAACAGATATTAAAGCACATTACCATCTATCTATATAGTTTTCATACTGATCATTAATTAACTTGTCCAGATTTGGATTACTGGTATTCATTTCTTCTTTTATGGCTCTATCTATCTATCTATCTATCTATCTGTATATCTCCCTATATTTATTTCTTTATTATAGATGTGTATATTTTCATTTCTATATTATTCATTTAAATGCCATGCCTGTAAGCAAATAAAAACCAGTAATTCCCTTGATTGAAAGATTTATAATATCTATTTCTATAATATTGATTTTCTTTATTTATACACACAGAGATATAATGCACAACAGATATTAAAATACATTACCATCTATCCGTATATTTTTCATATTGAATATTAACCAGCTTGTCTAGATATGGATAATTTGTGTTTATTTCTTATTTATGGCTATATCTCTCTATCTCTCTATCTCTCTGTCTATCTATCTATCTATCTATCTATCTATCTATCTATCTATCTATGTATCTCCCTATCAATATATCTCTCTATCACCCTATATACGTTTCTTTATTATAGATGTGTATATTTTCATTTCTATATTAATCATTTAAAAGCCCTGCCTCTAAGCCTCTAAACAAATAAAAAACAATTAAACCCTTGTTTTACATGTTTTTAATATCTATTTCTATAATATTGATTTTTTATATTTGTACACACAGACACAATGCATAACAGATATTAAAGTAGATCACCATCTATCCCTATAGTTTTCATACTGATCATTAATTTACTTGTCCAGATTTGGATTACTGGGATTACTGGTATTTATTTCTTCTTTTATGGCTCTATCTATCTATCTATCTATATCACTACATACATTTCTTTCTTATAGATGTGTATATTTTCATTTCTATATTATTCATTTAAATGCCATGCCTGTAAGCAAATAAAAACCAGTAATTCCCTTGATTGAAAGATTTATAATATCTATTTCTATAATATTGATTTTCTTTATTTATACACACAGAGATATAATGCACAACAGATATTAAAATACATTACCATCTATCCGTATATTTTTCATATTGAATATTAACCAGCTTGTCTAGATATGGATAATTTGTGTTTATTTCTTATTTATGGCTATATCTCTCTATCTCTCTATCTCTCTGTCTATCTATCTATCTATCTATCTATCTATCTATCTATGTATCTCCCTATCAATATATCTCTCTATCACCCTATATACGTTTCTTTATTATAGATGTGTATATTTTCATTTCTATATTAATCATTTAAAAGCCCTGCCTCTAAGCCTCTAAACAAATAAAAAACAATTAAACCCTTGTTTTACATGTTTTTAATATCTATTTCTATAATATTGATTTTTTATATTTGTACACACAGACACAATGCATAACAGATATTAAAGTAGATCACCATCTATCCCTATAGTTTTCATACTGATCATTAATTTACTTGTCCAGATTTGGATTACTGGGATTACTGGTATTTATTTCTTCTTTTATGGCTCTATCTATCTATCTATCTATATCACTACATACATTTCTTTCTTATAGATGTGTATATTTTCATTTCTATATTATTCATTTAAATGCCATGCCTTTAATTAAATAAAAAGAGAAAAGCCCCTTGTATAAAAAAATTAATATATTTTTCTATAATATTGATCTTCTATATTTATACACACAGATATAATGCATAACAGATATTAAAGTACATTACCATCTATCTATATAGTTTTCATACTGATCATTAATTTACTTGTCCAGATTTGGATTACTGGGATTACTGGTATTTATTTCTTCTTTTATGGCTCTATCTATCTATCTATCTATCTATCTATCTATCTCACTACATATATTTCTTTCTTATAGATGTGTATATTTTCATTTCTATATTATTCATTTAAATGCCATGCCTTTAATTAAATAAAAAAAGAAAAGCCCCTTGTATAAAAAAATTAATATATTTTCCTATAATATTGACCTTCTATATTTATACACACAGATATAATGCATAACAGATATTAAAGCACATTACCATCTATCTATATAGTTTTCATACTGATCATTAATTAACTTGTCCAGATTTGGATTACTGGTATTCATTTCTTCTTTTATGGCTCTATCTTTCTATCTATCTATCTATCTATCTATCTATCTATCTATCTATCTATCTATCTATCTATCTATTTATCCCCCTATCTATCTCCCTATCTATATATCTCCCTATCTATATATCTCCCTATCTATCACCCTATATACATTTCTTTATTATAGATGTGTATATTTTCATTTCTATATTAATCATTTAAAAGCCCTGCCTCTAAGCCTCTAACCAAATAAAAAACAATTAAACCCTTGTTTTACATGTTTTTAATATCTATTTCTATAATATTGATCTTTTATATTTGTACACACAGACACAATGCATAACAGATATTAAAGTAGATCACCATCTATCAATATAGTTTTCATACTGATCATTAATTTACTTGTCCAGATTTGGATTACTGGAATTCATTTCTTCTTTTATGGCTCTATCTATCTATCTATCTATCTATCTCTCTATCTCTCTATCTCCCTATATTTATTTCTTTATTATAGATGTTTATATTTTCATTTCTATATTATTCATTTAAATGCCATGCCTGTAACCAAATAAAAACCAGTAATTCCCTTGATTGAAAGATTTATAATATCTATTTCTATAATATTGATTTTCTTTATTTATACACACAGAGATATAATGCACAACAGATATTAAAATACATTACCATCTATCCGTATATTTTTCATATTGAATATTAACCAGCTTGTCTAGATATAGATAATTTGTGTTTATTTCTTATTTATGGCTATATCTCTCTATCTCTCTATCACTCTATCTCTCTATCACTCTATCTATCTATCTATCTATCTATCTATCTATCTATCTATCTCCCTATCTATATATCTCCCTATCTATCACCCTATATACGTTTCTTTATTATAGATGTGTATATTTTCATTCCTATATTAATCATTTAAAAGCCCTGCCTCTAAGCCTCTAACCAAATAAAAAACAATTAAACCCTTGTTTTAAATGTTTTTAATATCTATTTCTATAATATTGATCTTTTATATTTGTACACACAGACACAATGCATAACAGATATTAAAATACATCACCATCTATCCCTATAGTTTTCATACTGATCATTAATTTACTTGTCCAGATTTGGATTACTGGGATTACTGGTATTTATTTCTTCTTTTATGGCTCTATCTATCTATCTATCTATCTATCTATCTATATCACTACATACATTTCTTTCTTATAGATGTGTATATTTTCATTTCTATATTATTCATTTAAATGCCATGCCTTTAATTAAATAAAAAAAGAAAAGCCCCTTGTATAAAAAAATTAATATATTTTCCTATAATATTGACCTTCTATATTTATACACACAGATATAATGCATAACAGATATTAAAGCACATTACCATCTATCTATATAGTTTTCATACTGATCATTAATTAACTTGTCCAGATTTGGATTACTGGTATTCATTTCTTCTTTTATGGCTCTATCTATCTATCTATCTATCTATCTATCTATCTATCTATCTATCTATCTATCTATATATCTCCCTATATTTATTTTATTATAGATGTGTATATTTTCATTTCTATATTATTCATTTAAATGCCATGCCTGTAACCAAATAAAAACCAGTAATTCCCTTGATTGAAAGATTTATAATATCTATTTCTATAATATTGATTTTCTTTATTTATACACACAGAGATATAATGCACAACAGATATTAAAATACATTACCATCTATCTGTATATTTTTCATATTGAATATTAACCAGCTTGTCTAGATATAGATAATTTGTGTTTATTTCTTATTTATGGCTATATCTCTCTATCTCTCTATCACTCTATCTATCTATCTATCTATCAATCTATCTATCTATGTATCTCCCTATCTATATATCTCCCTATCTATCACCCTATATACGTTTCTTTATTATAGATGTGTATATTTTCATTCCTATATTAATCATTTAAAAGCCCTGCCTCTAAGCCTCTAACCAAATAAAAAACAATTAAACCCTTGTTTTAAATGTTTTTAATATCTATTTCTATAATATTGATCTTTTATATTTCTACACACAGACACAATGCATAACAGATATTAAAATACATCACCATCTATCCCTATAGTTTTCATACTGATCATTAATTTACTTGTCCAGATTTGGATTACTGGGATTACTGGTATTTATTTCTTCTTTTATGGCTCTATCTATCTATCTATCTATCTATCTATCTATATCACTACATACATTTCTTTCTTATAGATGTGTATATTTTCATTTCTATATTATTCATTTAAATGCCATGCCTTTAATTAAATAAAAAAAGAAAAGCCCCTTGTATAAAAAAATTAATATATTTTCCTATAATATTGACCTTCTATATTTATACACACAGATATAATGCATAACAGATATTAAAGCACATTACCATCTATCTATATAGTTTTCATACTGATCATTAATTAACTTGTCCAGATTTGGATTACTGGTATTCATTTCTTCTTTTATGGCTCTATCTATCTATCTATCTATCTATCTATCTATCTATCTATCTATCTATCTATATATCTCCCTATATTTATTTTATTATAGATGTGTATATTTTCATTTCTATATTATTCATTTAAATGCCATGCCTGTAACCAAATAAAAACCAGTAATTCCCTTGATTGAAAGATTTATAATATCTATTTCTATAATATTGATTTTCTTTATTTATACACACAGAGATATAATGCACAACAGATATTAAAATACATTACCATCTATCTGTATATTTTTCATATTGAATATTAACCAGCTTGTCTAGATATAGATAATTTGTGTTTATTTCTTATTTATGGCTATATCTCTCTATCTCTCTATCACTCTATCTATCTATCTATCTATCAATCTATCTATCTATGTATCTCCCTATCTATATATCTCCCTATCTATCACCCTGAGAGGAATGATGAGTTTGTCTTTACAAACAAGCTGTGGGTCAGTTGATAAGATGCAGCTATCAGTGAGAGACGACAGAAACAATGTGATGGATTCCAGTAGAAGATCAAAGAGGCACTGAAAGAACACTATGAATTCCATAAAAGTTAAGAAGGGATTATGCATTGGGGGTGAGGGGGGGAAGGTACCCCAGGTATCAGGCGTTCCGGGAAGCCTGTACCTCTCAAGTACCTCAGCCTATGGGGAAAGAGAGAAGGGACAAGCGGCCGGGAATTAGGATAAAAAGGAGGCTGCGCCCTCCAAAAATTTGAGAGACCCCAGGGGAATGCCCCATGGCCTCTCCCTTTATTCGAATAAAGAAAAAGGACTCCTCTGTCTCCTTTTTGGACATAAACCTCTGGTGTTCGTGGATTAATTTTCCTGACAATTTTTGGGGGCTCGTCCGGGATATTTCCACCGTCCGGGGCGGCGGGCAGCGAGTGGAGCTGAAGGCGCGCCTCACCCAGTTTCGGTGATCAGCTCCCCTTGGTGGCGGCCGGCACCGGGCGATCGATTGGGTTCCCGAGACTGTCCAGGAGACAGACGAGTGGCGGACCAGGGGGGTCCGTGAAGAGTCCACAGGGAAGGACCACTGAAAACCTCACCGGTGAGTAAAATGGGATCTTCGGGGAGCAAGCCTGGGAGGGCACCCAGGGAGGGTAGCACAGGCAAGCCTGGGAGGGCACCCAGAGAGGGTAGCACAGGCAAGCCTGAGAGGGCACCCAGGGAGGGTAGCACAGGCAAGCCTGGGAGGGCACCCATGGAGGGTAGCACAGGCTAAACAGGGCACCCATGGAGGGTTGCAAGGGTACAGCCGGGAAGGGGTCCTGGCAAAAGGGATGACGATCCCACAATACCCCCGGAGAGTCCCTTGGGGAGAATGCTGAGATCTTGGGACAGATTATGCATTCACACAGAGGTAACTATAGAAATGATGGTAAAATATTGTTATTATGTATGGCCAGAGTATAAGTTGCCGAATGGACTTATATGGCCATCTTATGGAACAGATAGAATTCATTTGTGCCGAATTCTGTGGAAGTATCTAGAAGAGAATTGGAAAGGATGGATTGAAAGAGAATGTGGATTGATATGGTTTAAACAAGCAACAGGAGAAATCTATGTGTTAAGAAAAAAAGGAGAAGAGGAAAAACGGGGGGTGGGGAAGAAGAAAACAGTGAAGATTAAAATGTTTTTCCACACCTTCCCCCGTCTTGTCCTCCGGTGGTACCAGCTGACCTAAGGCCAGCTGCAGGTCCCTGTATCCTCACCTTCCAGGGCAAAAGGATCAGGGAAATGCTGTCCCTACAGCTCCACCTGAGAACAACAGTGGTGTAGGGGGAAGGGAGCAGCATATCATATCACCGCCTGGAACTAGAAGGGATCTCGAGAATCCACGCCCGGGGTGGGGGGGCAATAAAGGAAGTCAAGAAAGAGTCTTTGGCAGCAGGAGATGGATGGATTGCGTTGGTGTGCTGGAACAGAATTGGTTAATGGAGAGTGTGGAGAGATATAGTTGAAGCAGGGACCAGGAGTGGAGGTGCAAGACCAGGAGCACGGGCTGGGGGCCTGTGGGGCTGCTGGGACTCAGCACTGGGCAGTGCCTGACCCCACTGGCCCTGGACAGGGGCAGCAGCAGCTGCCAGCCCTTTGAGGCTGCAGGATGCCCTGGCTGCCTGTGGTGCTGCCGGCCGTGCCCGCCGGGAGCACTGGAGCAGGGAGGAGCTGTTTGGACAATGTGGCAGGACAGGGACTGGCTCTGGTATTCGGTGTGTGGTAAACAGAGTGAGCACAAGGAGGAAAGGCGAAGGTGATGGCCTTTTTCAGGCCAGAGAAAGAAAAAGCGCAAGGTCCAAGGGGTCCCCCGGGACAGAGGGGACGGGATCGGCCACAAGGAAGTGGCAGAGGCTTTTTCTCCCCAGCAAGGGAGACCCAAGCCAAACAGTGGCTGGGAAAGGATCAGTGGGCTGTCTTCAGGGCATAAGACACTGAAAACGGCAATGTCTGCAAAAAAAGCCAAGAACAGCTGGACTGCCGAGAAAGTCCAGAAGATAAGAGAAATGGATTGTTAAGAGTGTCAAAGGCTCTCATTATATCCACCAACCTAGAGCCGTTGTCAACTTTTAAAGTAGGTCTGGATCGAGGAGAGGTGTGTGTCTTAGTAAAAACAAAGACCTCTCGATTCACCTTAATTTTTATCCCCGAGGGGGAAAACTGTCTAAAGAATTTTTTAATCGTTCAAAGGAGTTGTGAGAATTGTAGTTTCTTCTGTGGGCTCAGAAGTTTAACCATCTTTCTTTGAAAGAATTGTAAAAATTGTAGTAAATTAATTTTGAGATTTAATTAATTTGTCTACATGAAGTTTTGTGCAGAATGGCTCCAGTTTGGAGGGGACCACACCCCTCTGCTTTTTGTATGTTTTGTTGTAAAAAGCCAGAACTGGCAAGTTTCAGTTATGAAGCCAATGCTGCAAGTCATACCTTGTGGGGAACATCCCCACCAGTCTGTGGTGTGTTGTAGCCCTAAAGCAAATTCTGTAACTGCAACCTTGTAAAAATAGTGTCCTATAGAAAGCCTGAGTATTTGTCATGCACTTCCTCTGTAGAAATTATGAGAAAACTTTAAAGGAAAGTATTTTGTTTCTTTCCTTAATAAAAGTTTTAAATGTTAAAAGTTATAAAATGTTATAAGTATTAGAGTTTCCTTAATGGAAGTTAATTTGTTAGTCATCTCCCTAAGCCTAAAATGGACTTAATGCAAAAATTAAGATAAAGAGTGGTTAATTACTAAAAAGAAAAAAAAAAAGGAATAAATAAAGAAATGTAATGTAATTGGCTTGAAGCAGTGGCATTACTTGCTGCTGAACTAAATCATGTTTATACAAAGTCACGCAAAAGAAATTTTAATTCAGGAGCATGGGGGAACACAAAGACCGGTTGCCTATTTTTCGAAACTGTTAGACCCGGTGGCCAGAGGCTGGCCGTATTGTCTGCAGAACTGTGCAGCCACAGCTCTGATGGTGGCTGAGGCCCGAAAGCTGACAAGGGGGGGTTATCTGATTGTTAAAGTTTCACACCAGATTAAAGCGTTGTTAACTGAGAGAGCCTCTAAGTGGATGACCAGCTCTAAGTTGCTAAGATATGAATCTTGTCTATTAGAACAAGAAAATTTAGAATTTAAAAACAAGGAAAGTTTTAACCCAACCTCCTGTTTGAATGGCCCTGAAGAAAGGAGCCAAGGCAAATTCCATGATTGTATTCAAGTAATAGATCTACAAACTAGGGCAAGGAATGATCTGAGAGACATCCCATGGCCTAAAGAGGAAAACGTGTTTATTGATGGGTCTTCAAAGGTGATAGAAAGAAGACGATTTACAGGATACTCTGTCGTGAGTGAAAAGCAATTAAAGGAAGGGGGGAAGTTACCGGCCACCTGGTCAGCTCAGACGGCCGAGCTGTATGCCCTCGTGAGAGCTTGTGAGTTATACCAAGACAAGACAGTAAATATTTTTACTGATTCTAAATATGCATATGGTGTGATACACGCATTTGGGAAACTGTGAGAAGAGAGAAGTTTATTAACCTGCAGAGGAAAAACGTTAGCTCATGAGAACTTAATCTCCCGCCTATTGGAGGTGGTGAATTTACCAAAAAAAGGTAGCAATAATACACATCAAGGGACACCAGGCAGGGTACTCGGAAGAGGCAGTTAAGAAATAGACTGGCTGATGAAGAAGCTCGAAAAGCTGCATTGTTGCCAGAAATCTCTAAGTTACTTCCCTTGCTCCCAGTAACTGCCCCCTTGCCAGAGAAGCTGTCTTTTCCACCAGAACTTGACATAGTTAAAAAGAGTGGGGCAGAGGAAAGAGAGGGTAATTGGTTTACAAGAGATAGTAAGCAGTGGATACCAAAAGCTTTAGCCTCCCAACTGCTAAAACAGCTCCACGAAGGGAGTCACTGGGGCTCCCGAGAGATAGCAAAAGCCTTCCTCAAAATGTATGCTGCTGTGGGTCTTTTTGTTCTGGCAAAACGAGCTGTTGATGGTTGTTTGATTTGTGCGAAGACAAATAACAAAGTTACAAAGAAACTGGCCAGGGGCGGGAGGCCTTGGGCTGTACGTCCCTTCCAGAGGTGCCAAGTGGATTTTACTGAGATGCCCCGAGTGGAGAGGTTTAAATACCTTTTGGTAATAGTATGTCAATTAACAGGGTGGCCAGAAGCCTTCCCAGCTGTTTCAGCAACTACAGGGTCAGTTATTAAAGTATTTTTAGAACAAATAATCCCAAGATATGAGATGGTGGAAGCGATAGACTCAGATAGAGGAACTCATTTTACTGGAAAAGTTCTTAAAGGAGTAATGACTGCTTTAGGGATACAATGGAACCTCCACACTCCCTGGCATCCCCAAAGCTCAGGCCAGGTTGAAAGGATGAATAGAGAAATAAAAAAACATCTTTTGAAGCTAGTGATAGAAACGAAAATGCCATGGCTGCGGCTCTTACCACTGGCTCTAGCAAGAATAAGGGCCAGACCCAGGGAAGATATTCAACTGTCTCCTTTTGAACTGATGTTTGGAATTCCTTATCCTTGTAATTCTCAGCCTGGAGCGGGGGTAGAGATAAGTGATGTATATCTAAAACAGTATGTAGCTCGGATACTGTCTCTTGTGAAATCTCTTCGACAGGAAGCTCAGCTGACACAGACCCTGCCTTTGGACTTTGCTGTGCATAATATCCAACCAGGAGACTGGGTCCTAGTTAAGGAGTGGAAAGAAGCACCCCTGGTGGCTAAGTGGCGTGGACCTTTCCAGGTGTTGCTGACCACAGAAACAGCCGTCAAGAGAGCTGAACACGGGTGGACACATCACACTCGAGTCAAGGTCGCTAAAGCTCCAGAGGTTTGGACATCTCAGCTGGAGGAGAAGGATGGGAAGCCGCGACTGACACTCCGCAGGAGTGGACTGGAGCAGTAGCTGGTGCGTCGACATCAGGGGAAGCCCTGAGTGCCTACCCACAGACTGCCTGCTGAAATAGTCTGGGCATCCCTACTCTCAAATCTCCAGACACTGGGAGCCAATCCATGCTGTCATTGCTTTCTTTATGATAAGCTGTTTTTGTGCTTTTCACTTGCCACAGGTGGTGTAGAAGACAACGTGAAATTGAAAATTAGAAATTAGGTTATAACACTATTAGAATGTTTCTCTTAATAATTTTACCTTTATATTTTCAGTTAAGTTGGAGTCTAAAGTGGGAAAATAATTTTTTTACTTTAAGAGAACAAGTAGCAAAGACCTTTAACCTTAGAAACTGCTGGGTCTGCGGAGGGCCAGGGGGATCTGAAAGCTGGCCATGGGTGGCCAGCCCAGTCGAGCCTAAATGGTGGGTTAGCACCCTGAGTGAAGTCCATAATGGAACTGGATTTTGGGACAAAGAAGGAAGTCCATGGCAGCTTCATTCTTCTGAAAGAAGCATTTATTGCTTAAACAGAACAGGAAGCACATATGTGGGAAAGAGCGTTTGTGACTGGACTTTATCTTTGGGTTTAGATTGTTGGACCCCCAACTGCCCTCCTTATGACTGTTCCAGATATAGAGGCAGATGGAATCAAACGCATGTTAAGCTCACTAATAGTAGCTGGGTAAGGTGTTCCTTCCATAATTACCAAAAAGATTTTGAAGGCTGTAAAGCAGTGGGGAAGGATAAGTTTTTTGACCCTTTATTTTTAAGCTGCCCCCGGGATAATTCCACAAGTAAGACACATGTTGTCCGAGACTATCAGTAGAAATAGCAACACCGAAATGGAACTAGAACCCTTTTTAACAGGTTCTGGTCCAGATCTAATAAAACAGATCTGAGATGTGATTGCAAGTGGAAACCTCATGTAAGAGCTTGGAAATGTAAATATTGTGATTCTTATGGCGAGGCAACTATTGTGGGTGGACCACTAGGCCCTGGAAGCAAGCTGTATTTTGACCCGCCAGTTGATGATGAAAATTGGAAAGGTCCCTTCGCTAATGGGACCTGGGCTCTAAAGGGGCATTACTGGATTTGTGGCCAAAATGCTTACCGCAGGCTACCCCCAAACTGGTCAAGAATATGTTATGTGGGGTATATTAGACCATTGTTCTTTCTACTACCACAAGTTCAAGGAAATCAGTTAGGAATCAAAGTATATGATGATCTAATTAGAGAGAAGCGGTCTATTGATACATCCCTGGTTAGAAGGAGCACCCAAAAGTGGGGAAAAGATGAATGGCCACCTGAACGGATCATACAACACTATGGACCAGCTACCTGGAACCCAAATGAATTAATATCAGGTGCCAGAGAACCCATTTATAATCTAAATCGGATAATTAGGTTGCAAGCTGTCTTTGAAATAATAGTCAACCAGACAGCTACAGCTCTTGACCTTCTTGCTGACCAGTCTACTCAGATGAGAAATGCAATATTTCAACATCGGATGGTATTAGACTATTTATTAGCAGAAGAAGGGGGGGTGTGTGGAAAATTGAATGACTCAAACTGCTGTTTGCAAATAGATGACAATGGAAAAGTGGTAAAACAAATAACAAAAAAAATAAAAAAGTTAGCCCATGTACCAGTCCAAACATGGAAAGGATGGGAATGGGACATGTTTTCATGGTTACCTGGTGGCCTATGGGTCAAACAAATGCTTTTTTTTCCTCTCATGTGTTGTAGCAACCCTAATCTTTTTACCATGCATGATCCCTTGCTTAATACAACTTATTCAACATGTGATCAAAAGAATGCAGGTAGTAGCCGTGCCTACTGACCCAGAGATGGCTACAAAAGGGCAGAAAGTAATGCCACTGCAAATAATTGCAAAGCCAAAAAAGACACAAGAACAAGAAATTAGGTCAATGATAACTAAGGTTTGTAAAGACAATTATTAACAAAAATTAAAAGAGGAGGGATTGAGAGGAATGATGAGTTTGTCTTTACAAACAAGCTGTGGGTCAGTTGATAAGATGCAGCTATCAGTGAGAGACGACAGAAACAATGTGATGGATTCCAGTAGAAGATCAAAGAGGCACTGAAAGAACACTATGAATTCCATAAAAGTTAAGAAGGGATTATGCATTGGGGGTGAGGGGGGGAAGGTACCCCAGGTATCAGGCGTTCCGGGAAGCCTGTACCTCTCAAGTACCTCAGCCTATGGGGAAAGAGAGAAGGGACAAGCGGCCGGGAATTAGGATAAAAAGGAGGCTGCGCCCTCCAAAAATTTGAGAGACCCCAGGGGAATGCCCCATGGCCTCTCCCTTTATTCGAATAAAGAAAAAGGACTCCTCTGTCTCCTTTTTGGACATAAACCTCTGGTGTTCGTGGATTAATTTTCCTGACAACCCTATATACGTTTCTTTATTATAGATGTGTATATTTTCATTCCTATATTAATCATTTAAAAGCCCTGCCTCTAAGCCTCTAAACAAATAAAAAACAATTAAACCCTTGTTTTAAATGTTTTTAATATCTATTTCTATAATATTGATCTTTTATATTTGTACACACAGACACAATGCATAACAGATATTAAAGTACATCACCATCTATCCCTATAGTTTTCATACTGATCATTAATTTACTTGTCCAGATTTGGATTACTGGGATTACTGGTATTTATTTCTTCTTTTATGGCTCTATCTATCTATCTATCTATCTATCTATCTATATCACTACATACATTTCTTTCTTATAGATGTGTATATTTTCATTTCTATATTATTCATTTAAATGCCATGCCTTTAATTAAATAAAAAAAGAAAAGCCCCTTGTATAAAAAAATTAATATATTTTCCTATAATATTGATCTTCTATATTTATACACACAGATATAATGCATAACAGATATTAAAGTACATTACCATCTATCTATATAGTTTTCATACTGATAATTAATTTACTTGTCCAGATTTGGATTACTGGTATTCATTTCTTCTTTTATGGCTCTATCTATCTATCTATCTATCTATCTATCTATCTATCTATCTATCTATCTATCTATCTATCTATTTATCCCCCTATCTATCTCCCTATCTCTATATCTCCCTATCTATATATCTCCCTATCTATCACCCTATATACATTTCTTTATTATAGATGTGTATATTTTCATTTCTATATTAATCATTTAAAAGCCCTGCCTCTAAGCCTCTAACCAAATAAAAAACAATTAAACCCTTGTTTTACATGTTTTTAATATCTATTTCTATAATATTGATCTTTTATATTTGTACACACAGACACAATGCATAACAGATATTAAAGTACATCACCATCTATCCCTATAGTTTTCATACTGATCATTAATTTACTTGTCCAGATTTGGATTACTGGAATTCATTTCTTCTTTTATGGCTCTATCTATCTATCTATCTATCTATCTATCTATCTATCTATCTATCTATCTATCTATCTCCCTATATTCATTTCTTTATTGTAGATGTGTATATTTCCATTTCTATGTTATTGATTTAAATGTCAAGCATTTAAGTAAATAGGGGCGCCCAGTGAAAGGAGCCGCGGCGAGGTACGGGTCGTCGCGAGTGCCAGAAGCCCCAGAACGCGGCCGCGGTAAGGACCCCGGCAGAGTGAGGCGTCTTCACCGCTGCCTGTCGGCGCCCGACCTGCTGGCGCCCGGCCCCGGCGCCGCCGAGCGCACAGCCCGTGTCCGCACGGCCGGAAAAGCCGCGGAAAATTGCGCCGGAGCGGCGTCGGCGCCGGAGTGTTTGTCAGGCAGTCAATCGCACGCACCCACCGCCCGGGGTCCTTCCATTTTCCCGCCTTTTTGGCCGCCATCCTTGGGAGGTCAAGCCGGGCACGACCGGGCAGCCATGTTGTGCGTGGCGTGACGTCACTTCCGCCCTTCCTCGCCGCCATCTTTGTTGTGGCTGAAGCCACTTCCGGCAGAGCGGCCATCTTTGTTGTGGCACAATTTAGGCCCCCGCTGCTCTCAGCGCGTCTGTCTAACTTACTTGCCTGAACGAAAAACCTGCCGACGCTGACCGACTCCGAGCACTCCGCCCGATTGTCCGCCGCCTTTCCCGGGGCGAGGACGATGGCGGCGGGGCTCAGCGGCTCCGTAGCTGGGCGGCGGCCGCGCCTGCGGCGGCAGGCATTGGAGTCAACGCCTCTGCCGGGGTCCTCCCGGCCGGCTCCGGAGGGGGGGGGGGGCCGTCGCGGCTCGGCTCGGTTCGGCTCTTTCCGGCCCGTTTCGGCTCGGCTCTTTCCGTCCCGCTTCGGCTCGGTTCGGCATCGCCCGCTTCGGCTCGGCTCGAACCTCCTCGGCCCCCGCTCGGCCCCGCCCCGCCCGGCTCGGCGCACAGCTGCAGTACCGCGCTTTGCCCACAAGGCGGCAGCACTGCCGCAGAGCTCAGCCCGGGGCGGGCGGGGGGGCGCCCCTGCACGTGCAGAGAAGCGAGGCAAGAAACCACGTGTGCAACCCCCTTCCAAAAATTCTTCTCCGAGGTACGTCCCAAAACCCACCCCCCATCGAAACTTAGCAAGCCCTGCCTCTAACCAAATAAAAAACAAAATACACCTTCACTTAAATGTAATTAATATTTATTTCTATCATATTGAGCTATATTTATACACATAGATAAAATGCATAATCAATATAAAAATATATGAACGTCGATCCATATATTTTTCAAATTGAATATTAATCTACTTGTCTAGTTTTAGATAACTTGGGGTTTTTTTTGGTTTTTATTTCAATTTATACATAGATATATCTCCCTTTATTTATTTCTTTATTATAGATGTGTATATTTTCATTTCTATATTACTCGTTTAAAAGCCCTGCCTCTAAGCCTCTAACCAAATAAAAAACAATTAAACCCTTGTTTTAAATGTTTTTAATATCTATTTCTATAATATTGATCTTTTATATTTGTACACACAGACACAATGCATAACAGATATTAAAGTACATCACCATCTATCCCTATAGTTTTCATACTGATCATTAATTTACTTGTCCAGATTTGGATTACTGGTATTTATTTCTTCTTTTATGGCTCTATCTATCTATCTATCTATCTATCTATCTATATCACTACATACATTTCTTTCTTATAGATGTGTATATTTTCATTTCTATATTATTCATTTAAATGCCTTGCCTTTAATTAAATAAAAAAAGAAAAGCCCCTTGTATAAAAAAATTAATATATTTTCCTATAATATTGATCTTCTATATTTATACACACAGATATAATGCATAACAGATATTAAAGTACATTACCATCTATCTATATAGTTTTCATACTGATAATTAATTTACTTGTCCAGATTTGGATTACTGGAATTCATTTCTTCTTTTATGGCTCTATCTATCTATCTATCTATCTATCTATCTATCTATCTATCTATCTATCTATCTATCTATCTATTTATCCCCCTATCTATCTCCCTATCTATATATCTCCCTATCTATGTATCTCCCTATCTATCACCCTATATACATTTCTTTATTATAGATGTGTATATTTTCATTTCTATATGAATCATTTAAAAGCCCTGCCTCTAAGCCTCTAACCAAATAAAAAACAATTAAACCCTTGTTTTACATGTTTTTAATATCTATTTCTATAATATTGATCTTTTATATTTGTACACACAGACACAATGCATAACAGATATTAAAGTACATCACCATCTATCCCTATAGTTTTCATACTGATCATTAATTTACTTGTCCAGATTTGGATTACTGGAATTCATTTCTTTTTTTATGGCTCTATCTATCTATCTATCTATCTATCTATCTATCTATCTATCTATCTATCTATCTATCTATCTATCTATCTATTTATCCCCCTATCTATCTCCCTATCTATATATCTCCCTATCTATATATCTCCCTATCTATCACCCTATATACATTTCTTTATTATAGATGTGTATATTTTCATTTCTATATTAATCATTTAAAAGCCCTGCCTCTAAGCCTCTAACCAAATAAAAAACAATTAAACCCTTGTTTTACATGTTTTTAATATCAATTTCTATAATATTAATCTTCTATATTTGTACACACAGACACAATGCATAACAGATATTAAAGTAGATCACCATCTATCAATATAGTTTTCATACTGATCATTAATTTACTTGTCCAGATTTGGATTACTGGAATTCATTTCTTCTTTTATGGCTCTATCTATCTATCTATCTATCTATCTATCTATCTATCTATCTCTCTATCTCTCTATCTCCCTATATTTATTTCTTTATTATAGATGTTTATATTTTCATTTCTATATTATTCATTTAAATGCCATGCCTGTAAGCAAATAAAAACCAGTAATTCCCTTGATTGAAAGATTTATAATATCTATTTCTATAATATTGATTTTCTTTATTTATACACACAGAGATATAATGCACAACAGATATTAAAATACATTACCATCTATCTGTATATTTTTCATATTGAATATTAACCAGCTTGTCTAGATATAGATAATTTGTGTTTATTTCTTATTTATGGCTATATCTCTCTATCTCTCTATCTCTCTATCTCTCTGTCTATCTATCTATCTATCTATCTATCTATCTATCTATCTATCTATCTATCTATCTATTTATCCCCCTATCTATCTCCCTATCTCTATATCTCCCTATCTATATATCTCCCTATCTATCACCCTATATACATTTCTTTATTATAGATGTGTATATTTTCATTCTATATTAATCATTTAAAAGCCCTGCCTCTAAGCCTCTAACCAAATAAAAAAAAATTAAACCCTTGTTTTACATGTTTTTAATATCTATTTCTATAATATTGATTTTTTATATTTGTACACACAGACACAATGCATAACAGATATTAAAGTAGATCACCATCTATCCCTATAGTTTTCATACTGATCATTAATTTACATGTCCAGATTTGGATTACTGGGATTACTGGTATTTATTTCTTCTTTTATGGCTCTATCTATCTATCTATCTATCTATCTATCTATATCACTACATACATTTCTTTCTTATAGATGTGTATATTTTCATTTCTATATTATTCATTTAAATGCCTTGCCTTTAATTAAATAAAAAAAGAAAAGCCCCTTGTATAAAAAAATTAATATATTTTTCTATAATATTGATCTTCTATATTTATACACACAGATATAATGCATAACAGATATTAAAGTACATTACCATCTATCTATATAGTTTTCATACTGATAATTAATTTACTTGTCCAGATATGGATTACTGGTATTCATTTCTTCTTTTATGGCTCTATCTATCTATCTATCTATCTATCTATCTATCTATCTCACTACATATATTTCTTTCTTATAGATGTGTATATTTTCATTTCTATATTATTCATTTAAATGCCATGCCTTTAATTAAATAAAAAAAGAAAAGCCCCTTGTATAAAAAAATTAATATATTTTCCTATAATATTGACCTTCTATCTTTATACACACAGATATAATGCATAACAGATATTAAAGCACATTACCATCTATCTATATAGTTTTCATACTGAGAATTAATTTACTTGTCCAGATTTGGATTACTGGTATTCATTTCTTCTTTTATGGCTCTATCTATCTATCTATCTATCTATCTATCTATCTATCTATCTATCTATCTATCTATCTATCTATCTATCTATCTATTTATCCCCCTATCTATCTCCCTATCTCTATATCTCCCTATCTATATATCTCCCTATCTATCACCCTATATACATTTCTTTATTATAGATGTGTATATTTTCATTTCTATATTAATCATTTAAAAGCCCTGCCTCTAAGCCTCTAACCAAATAAAAAACAATTAAACCCTTGTTTTACATGTTTTTAATATCTATTTCTATAATATTGATCTTTTATATTTGTACACACAGACACAATGCATAACAGATATTAAAGTACATCACCATCTATCCCTATAGTTTTCATACAGATCATTAATTTACTTGTCCAGATTTGGATTACTGGTATTCATTTCTTCTTTTATGGCTCTATCTATCTATCTATCTATCTATATATCTCCCTATATTTATTTCTTTATTATAGATGTGTATATTTTCATTTCTATATTATTCATTTAAATGCCATGCCTGTAACCAAATAAAAAACAGTAATTCCCTTGATTGAAAGATTTATAATATCTATTTCTATAATATTGATTTTCTTTATTTATACACACAGAGATATAATGCACAACAGATATTAAAATACATTACCATCTATCCGTATATTTTTCTTATTGAATATTAACCAGCTTGTCTAGATATGGATAATTTGTGTTTATTTCTTATTTATGGCTATATCTCTCTATCTCTCTATCACTCTATCTCTCTGTCTATCTATCTATCTATCTATCTATCTATCTATCTATCTATCTATGTATCTCCCTATCAATATATCTCTCTATCACCCTATATACGTTTCTTTATTATAGATGTGTATATTTTCATTTCTATATTAATCATTTAAAAGCCCTGCCTCTAAGCCTCTAACCAAATAAAAAAAAATTAAACCCTTGTTTTACATGTTTTTAATATCTATTTCTATAATATTGATTTTTTATATTTGTACACACAGACACAATGCATAACAGATATTAAAGTAGATCACCATCTATCCCTATAGTTTTCATACTGATCATTAATTTACTTGTCCAGATTTGGATTACTGGGATTACTGGTATTTATTTCTTCTTTTATGGCTCTATCTATCTATCTATCTATCTATCTATATCACTACATATATTTCTTTCTTATAGATGTGTATATTTTCATTTCTATATTATTCATTTAAATGCCATGCCTTTAATTAAATAAAAAAAGAAAAGCCCCTTGTATAAAAAAATTAATATATTTTCCTATAATATTGACCTTCTATATTTATACACACAGATATAATGCATAACAGATATTAAAGCACATTACCATCTATCTATATAGTTTTCATACTGATCATTAATTAACTTGTCCAGATTTGGATTACTGGTATTCATTTCTTCTTTTATGGCTCTATCTATCTATCTATCTATCTATCTATCTATCTATCTATCTATCTATCTATCTATCTATCTATCTATTTATCCCCCTATCTATCTCCCTATCTCTATATCTCCCTATCTATATATCTCCCTATCTATCACCCTATATACATTTCTTTATTATAGATGTGTATATTTTCATTTCTATATTAATCATTTAAAAGCCCTGCCTCTAAGCCTCTAACCAAATAAAAAACAATTAAACCCTTGTTTTACATGTTTTTAATATCTATTTCTATAATATTGATCTTTTATATTTGTACACACAGACACAATGCATAACAGATATTAAAGTACATCACCATCTATCCCTATAGTTTTCATACAGATCATTAATTTACTTGTCCAGATTTGGATTACTGGTATTCATTTCTTCTTTTATGGCTCTATCTATCTATCTATCTATCTATATATCTCCCTATATTTATTTCTTTATTATAGATGTGTATATTTTCATTTCTATATTATTCATTTAAATGCCATGCCTGTAACCAAATAAAAAACAGTAATTCCCTTGATTGAAAGATTTATAATATCTATTTCTATAATATTGATTTTCTTTATTTATACACACAGAGATATAATGCACAACAGATATTAAAATACATTACCATCTATCCGTATATTTTTCATATTGAATATTAACCAGCTTGTCTAGATATGGATAATTTGTGTTTATTTCTTATTTATGGCTATATCTCTCTATCTCTCTATCACTCTATCTCTCTGTCTATCTATCTATCTATCTGTCTATCTATCTATCTATCTATCTATCTATCTATCTATCTATCTATCTATCTATGTATCTCCCTATCAATATATCTCTCTATCACCCTATATACGTTTCTTTATTATAGATGTGTATATTTTCATTTCTATATGAATCATTTAAAAGCCCTGCCTCTAAGCCTCTAACCAAATAAAAAACAATTAAACCCTTGTTTTAAATGTTTTTAATATCTATTTCTATAATATTGATCTTTTATATTTGTACACACAGACACAATGCATAACAGATATTAAAGTACATCACCATCTATCCCTATAGTTTTCATACTGATCATTAATTTACTTGTCCAGATTTGGATTACTGGAATTCATTTCTTCTTTTATGGCTCTATCTATCTATCTATCTATCTATCTATCTATCTATCTATCTCACTACATAAATTTCTTTCTTATAGATGTGTATATTTTCATTTCTATATTATTCATTTAAATGCCATGCCTTTAATTAAATAAAAATAGAAAAGCCCCTTGTATAAAAAAATTAATATATTTTCCTATAATATTGACCTTCTATATTTATACACACAGATATAATGCATAACAGATATTAAAGCACATTACCATCTATCTATATAGTTTTCATACTGATCATTAATTAACTTGTCCAGATTTGGATTACTGGAATTCATTTCTTCTTTTATGGCTCTATCTATCTATCTATCTATCTATCTATCTATCTATCTATCTATCTATCTCCCTATATTTATTTCTTTATTATAGATGTTTATATTTTCATTTCTATATTATTCATTTAAATGCCATGCCTGTAACCAAATAAAAACCAGTAATTCCCTTGATTGAAAGATTTATAATATCTATTTCTATAATATTGATTTTCTTTATTTATACACACAGAGATATAATGCACTACAGATATTAAAATACATTACCATCTATCCGTATATTTTTCAAATTGAATATTAACCAGCTTGTCTAGATATAGATAATTTGTGTTTATTTCTTATTTATGGGTATATCTCTCTCTATCTCTCTATCTCTCTGTCTATCTATCTATCAATCTATCTATCTACCTATCTATCTGTCTGTCTATCTATCTATCTATCTATGTATCTCCCTATCAATATATCTCTCTATCACCCTATATACGTTTCTTTATTATAGATGTGTATATTTTCATTCCTATATTAATCATTTAAAAGCCCTGCCTCTAAGCCTCTAACCAAATAAAAAACAATTAAACCCTTGTTTTAAATGTTTTTAATATCTATTTCTATAATATTGATCTTTTATATTTGTACACACAGACACAATGCATAACAGATATTAAAGTACATCACCATCTATCCCTATAGTTTTCATACTGATCATTAATTTACTTGTCCAGATTTGGATTACTGGAATTCATTTCTTCTTTTATGGCTCTATCTTTCTATCTATCTATCTATCTATCTATCTATCTATCTATCTATCTATCTATCTATCTATCTATCTATCTATCTATCTATCTCCCTATATTCATTTCTTTATTGTAGATGTGTATATTTCCATTTCTATGTTATTGATTTAAATGTCAAGCATTTAAGTAAATAGGGGCGCCCAGTGAAAGGAGCCGCGGCGAGGTACGGGTCGTCGCGAGTGCCAGAAGCCCCAGAACGCGGCCGCGGTAAGGACCCCGGCAGAGTGAGGCGTCTTCACCGCTGCCTGTCGGCGCCCGACCTGCTGGCGCCCGGCCCCGGCGCCGCCGAGCGCACAGCCCTTGTCCGCACGGCCGGAAAAGCCGCGGAAAATTGCGCCGGAGCGGCGTCGGCGCCGGAGTGTTTGTCAGGCAGTCAATCGCACGCACCCACCGCCCGGGGTCCTTCCATTTTCCCGCCTTTTTGGCCGCCATCCTTGGGAGGTCAAGCCGGGCACGACCGGGCAGCCATGTTGTGCGTGGCGTGACGTCACTTCCGCCCTTCCTCGCCGCCATCTTTGTTGTGGCTGAAGCCACTTCCGGCAGAGCGGCCATCTTTGTTGTGGCACAATTTAGGCCCCCGCTGCTCTCAGCGCGTCTGTCTAACTTACTTGCCTGAACGAAAAACCTGCCGACGCTGACCGACTCCGAGCACTCCGCCCGATTGTCCGCCGCCTTTCCCGGGGCGAGGACGATGGCGGCGGGGCTCAGCGGCTCCGTAGCTGGGCGGCGGCCGCGCCTGCGGCGGCAGGCATTGGAGTCAACGCCTCTGCCGGGGTCCTCCCGGCCGGCTCCGGAGGGGGGGGGGGGGCCGTCGCGGCTCGGCTCGGTTCGGCTCTTTCCGGCCCGTTTCGGCTCGGCTCTTTCCGTCCCGCTTCGGCTCGGTTCGGCATCGCCCGCTTCGGCTCGGCTCGAACCTCCTCGGCCCCCGCTCGGCCCCGCCCCGCCCGGCTCGGCGCACAGCTGCAGTACCGCTCTTTGCCCACAAGGCGGCAGCACTGCCGCAGAGCTCAGCCCGGGGCGGGCGGGGGGGCGCCCCTGCACGTGCAGAGAAGCGAGGGCAGAAACCACGTGTGCAACCCCCTTCCAAAAATTCTTCTCCGAGGTACGTCCCAAAACCCACCCCCCATCGAAACTTAGCAAGCCCTGCCTCTAACCAAATAAAAAACAAAATACACCTTCACTTAAATGTAATTAATATTTATTTCTATCATATTGAGCTATATTTATACACATCGATAAAATGCATAATCAATATAAAAATATATGAACGTCGATCCATATATTTTTCAAATTGAATATTAATCTACTTGTCTAGTTTTAGATAACTTGGGTTTTTTTTTGGTTTTTATTTCAATTTATACATAGATATATCTCCCTTTATTTATTTCTTTATTATAGATGTGTATATTTTCATTTCTATATTAATCGTTTAAAAGCCCTGCCTCTAAGCCTCTAACCAAATAAAAAACAATTAAACCCTTGTTTAAAATGTTTTCAATATCTATTTCTATAAAATTGATCTTTTATATTTGTACACACAGATACAATGCATAACAGATATTAAAGTACATCACCATCTATCCCTATAGTTTTCAAACTGATCATTAATTTACTTGTCCAGATTTGGATTACTGGTATTTATTTCTTCTTTTATGGCTTTATTTATCTATCTATCTATCTATCTATCTATCTATCTATCTATCTATCTATCTATCTATCTATCTATCTCTCTATCTCTCTATCTATCTATCATCTATCTATCTATCTATCTATCTATCTATCTATCTATGTATCTCCCTATCAATATATCTCTCTATCACCCTATATACGTTTCTTTATTATAGATGTGTATATTTTCATTTCTATATTAATCATTTAAAAGCCCTGCCTCTAAGCCTCTAACCAAATAAAAAACAATTAAACCCTTGTTTTAAATGTTTTTAATATCTATTTCTATAATATTGATCTTTTATACTTGTACACACAGACACAATGCATAACAGATATTAAAGTACATCACCATCTATCCCTATAGTTTTCATACTGATCATTAATTTACTTGTCCAGATTTGGATTACTGGTATTTATTTCTTCTTTTATGGCTCTATCTATCTATCTATCTATCTATCTATCTATCTATCTATCTCACTACATATATTTCTTTCTTATAGATGTGTATATTTTCATTTCTATATTATTCATTTAAATGCCATGCCTTTAATTAAATAAAAAGAGAAAAGCCCCTTGTATAAAAAAATTAATATATTTTCCTATAATATTGACCTTCTATCTTTATACACACAGATATAATGCATAACAGATATTAAAGCACATTACCATCTATCTATATAGTTTTCATACTGATCATTAATTAACTTGTCCAGATTTGGATTACTGGTATTCATTTCTTCTTTTATGGCTCTATCTATCTATCTATCTACCTCTCTATCTCCCTATATTTATTTCTTTATTATAGATGTGTATATTTTCATTTCTATATTATTCATTTAAATGCCATGCCTGTAAGCAAATAAAAACCAGTAATTCCCTTGATTGAAAGATTTATAATATCTATTTCTATAATATTGATTTTCTTTATTTATACACACAGAGATATAATGCACAACAGATATTAAAATACATTACCATCTATCCGTATATTTTTCATATTGAATATTAACCAGCTTGTCTAGATATGGATAATTTGTGTTTATTTCTTATTTATGGCTATATCTCTCTATCTCTCTATCTATCTCTCTGTCTATCTATCTATCTATCTATCTATCTATCTATCTATCTATGTATCTCCCTATCAATATATCTCTCTATCACCCTATATACGTTTCTTTATTATAGATGTGTATATTTTCATTTCTATATTAATCATTTAAAAGCCCTGCCTCTAAGCCTCTAACCAAATAAAAAAAAATTAAACCCTTGTTTTACATGTTTTTAATATCTATTTCTATAATATTGATTTTTTATATTTGTACACACAGACACAATGCATAACAGATATTAAATTAGATCACCATCTATCCCTATAGTTTTCATACTGATCATTAATTTACTTGTCCAGATTTGGATTACTGGAATTCATTTCTTCTTTTATGGCTCTATCTATCTATCTATCTATCTATCTATCTATCTATCTCACTACATATATTTCTTTCGTATAGATGTGTATATTTTCATTTCTATATTATTCATTTAAATGCCATGCCTTTAATTAAATAAAAATAGAAAAGCCCCTTGTATAAAAAAATTAATATATTTTCCTATAATATTGATCTTTTATATTTATACACACAGATATAATGCATAACAGATATTAAAGCACATTACCATCTATCTATATAGTTTTCATACTGAGAATTAATTTACTTGTCCAGATTTGGATTACTGGTATTCATTTCTTCTTTTATGGCTCTATCTATCTATCTATCTATCTATCTATCTATCTATCTATCTATCTATCTATCTATCTATTTATCCCCCTATCTATCTCCCTATCTCTATATCTCCCTATCTATATATCTCCCTATCTATCACCCTATATACATTTCTTTATTATAGATGTGTATATTTTCATTTCTATATTAATCATTTAAAAGCCCTGCCTCTAAGCCTCTAACCAAATAAAAAACAATTAAACCCTTGTTTTACATGTTTTTAATATCTACTTCTATAATATTAATCTTCTATATTTGTACACACAGACACAATGCATAACAGATATTAAAGTACATCACCATCTATCAATATAGTTTTCATACTGATCATTAATTTACTTGTCCAGATTTGGATTACTGGAATTCATTTCTTCTTTTATGGCTCTATCTATCTATCTATCTATCTATCTATCTATCTATCTATCTCACTACATATATTTCTTTCTTATAGATGTGTATATTTTCATTTCTATATTATTCATTTAAATGCCATGCCTTTAATTAAATAAAAAAAGAAAAGCCCCTTGTATAAAAAAATTAATATATTTTCCTATAATATTGACCTTCTATCTTTATACACACAGATATAATGCATAACAGATATTAAAGCACATTACCATCTATCTATATAGTTTTCATACTGATCATTAATTAACTTGTCCAGATTTGGATTACTGGTATTCATTTCTTCTTTTATGGCTCTATCTATCTATCTATCTATCTATCTATCTATCTATCTATCTATCTATCTATCTATATATCTCCCTATATTTATTTCTTTATTATAGATGTGTATATTTTCATTTCTATATTATTCATTTAAATGCCATGCCTGTAACCAAATAAAAACCAGTAATTCCCTTGATTGAAAGATTTATAATATCTATTTCTATAATATTGATTTTCTTTATTTATACACACAGAGATATAATGCACAACAGATATTAAAATACATTACCATGTATCTGTATATTTTTCATATTGAATATTAACCAGCTTGTCTAGATATAGATAATTTGTGTTTATTTCTTATTTATGGCTATATCTCTCTATCTCTCTATCTCTCTATCTCTCTGTCTATCTATCTATCTATCTATCTATCTATCTATCTATCTATCTATCTATCTATCTATCTATTTATCCCCCTATCTATCTCCCTATCTCTATATCTCCCTATCTATATATCTCCCTATCTATCACCCTATATACATTTCTTTATTATAGATGTGTATATTTTCATTTCTATATTAATCATTTAAAAGCCCTGCCTCTAAGCCTCTAAACAAATAAAAAAAAATTAAACCCTTGTTTTACATGTTTTTAATATCTATTTCTATAATATTGATTTTTTATATTTGTACACACAGACACAATGCATAACAGATATTAAAGTAGATCACCATCTATCCCTATAGTTTTCATACTGATCATTAATTTACTTGTCCAGATTTGGATTACTGGGATTACTGGTATTTATTTCTTCTTTTATGGCTCTATCTATCTATCTATCTATCTATATCACTACATACATTTCTTTCTTATAGATGTGTATATTTTCATTTCTATATTATTCATTTAAATGCCTTGCCTTTAATTAAATAAAAAAAGAAAAGCCCCTTGTATAAAAAAATTAATATATTTTTCTATAATATTGATCTTCTATATTTATACACACAGATATAATGCATAACAGATATTAAAGTACATTACCATCTATCTATATAGTTTTCATACTGATAATTAATTTACTTGTCCAGATATGGATTACTGGTATTCATTTCTTCTTTTATGGCTCTATCTATCTATCTATCTATCTATCTATCTATCTATCTATCTATCTCACTACATATATTTCTTTCTTATAGATGTGTATATTTTCATTTCTATATTATTCATTTAAATGCCATGCCTTTAATTAATTAAAAAAGAAAAGCCCCTTGTATAAAAAAATTGATATATTTTCCTATAATATTGACCTTCTATATTTATACACACAGATATAATGCATAACAGATATTAAAGTACATTACCATCTATCTATATAGTTTTCATACTGATCATTAATTTACTTGTCCAGATTTGGATTACTGGTATTCATTTCTTCTTTTATGGCTCTATCTATCTATCTATTTATCTATCTATCTATCTATCTATCTATCTATCTATCTATCTATCTATCTATCTATCTATCTATCTATCTATCCCCCTATCTATCTCCCTATCTCTATATCTCCCTATCTATATATCTCCCTATCTATCACCCTATATACATTTCTTTATTATAGATGTGTATATTTTCATTTCTATATTAATCATTTAAAAGCCCTGCCTCTAAGCCTCTAACCAAATAAAAAACAATTAAACCCTTGTTTTACATGTTTTTAATATCTATTTCTATAATATTGATCTTTTATATTTGTACACACAGACACAATGCATAACAGATATTAAAGTACATCACCATCTATCCCTATAGTTTTCATACAGATCATTAATTTACTTGTCCAGATTTGGATTACTGGTATTCATTTCTTCTTTTATGGCTCTATCTATCTATCTATCTATCTATATATCTCCCTATATTTATTTCTTTATTATAGATGTGTATATTTTCATTTCTATATTATTCATTTAAATGCCATGCCTGTAACCAAATAAAAACCAGTAATTCCCTTGATTGAAAGATTTATAATATCTATTTCTATAATATTGATTTTCTTTATTTATACACACAGAGATATAATGCACAACAGATATTAAAATACATTACCATCTATCCGTATATTTTTCATATTGAATATTAACCAGCTTGTCTAGATATGGATAATTTGTGTTTATTTCTTATTTATGGCTATATCTCTCTATCTCTCTATCTCTCTGTCTATCTATCTATCTATCTATCTATCTATCTATGTATCTCCCTATCAATATATCTCTCTATCACCCTATATACGTTTCTTTATTATAGATGTGTATATTTTCATTTCTATATTAATCATTTAAAAGCCCTGCCTCTAAGCCTCTAACCAAATAAAAAAAAATTAAACCCTTGTTTTACATGTTTTTAATATCTATTTCTATAATATTGATTTTTTATATTTGTACACACAGACACAATGCATAACAGATATTAAATTAGATCACCATCTATCCCTATAGTTTTCATACTGATCATTAATTTACTTGTCCAGATTTGGATTACTGGAATTCATTTCTTCTTTTATGGCTCTATCTATCTATCTATCTATCTATCTATCTATCTATCTATCTATCTCACTACATATATTTCTTTCGTATAGATGTGTATATTTTCATTTCTATATTATTCATTTAAATGCCATGCCTTTAATTAAATAAAAAAAGAAAAGCCCCTTGTATAAAAAAATTAATATATTTTCCTATAATATTGACCTTCTATATTTATACACACAGATATAATGCATAACAGATATTAAAGCACATTACCATCTATCTATATAGTTTTCATACTGATCATTAATTAACTTGTCCAGATTTGGATTACTGGTATTCATTATTTCTTTTATGGCTCTATCTATCTATCTATCTATCTATCTATCTATCTATCTATATATCTCCCTATATTTATTTCTTTATTATAGATGTGTATATTTTCATTTCTATATTATTCATTTAAATGCCATGCCTGTAACCAAATAAAAACCAGTAATTCCCTTGATTGAAAGATTTATAATATCTATTTCTATAATATTGATTTTCTTTATTTATACACACAGAGATATAATGCACAACAGATATTAAAATACATTACCATCTATCCGTATATTTTTCATATTGAATATTAACCAGCTTGTCTAGATATAGATAATTTGTGTTTATTTCTTATTTATGGCTATATCTCTCTATCTCTCTATCACTCTATCTATCTATCTATCTATCTATCTATCTATCTATCTATCTATCTATGTATCTCCCTATCTATATATCTCCCTATCTATCACCCTATATACGTTTCTTTATTATAGATGTGTATATTTTCATTCCTATATTAATCATTTAAAAGCCCTGCCTCTAAGCCTCTAACCAAATAAAAAACAATTAAACCCTTGTTTTAAATGTTTTTAATATCTATTTCTATAATATTGATCTTTTATATTTGTACACACAGACACAATGCATAACAGATATTAAAGTACATCACCATCTATCCCTATAGTTTTCATACTGATCATTAATTTACTTGTCCAGATTTGGATTACTGGGATTACTGGTATTTATTTCTTCTTTTATGGCTCTATCGATCTATCTATCTATCTATCTATCTATCTATCTATCTATATCACTACATACATTTCTTTCTTATAGATGTGTATATTTTCATTTCTATATTATTCATTTAAATGCCTTGCCTTTAATTAAATAAAAAAAGAAAAGCCCCTTGTATAAAAAAATTAATATATTTTCCTATAATATTGATCTTCTATATTTATACACACAGATATAATGCATAACAGATATTAAAGTACATTACCATCTATCTATATAGTTTTCATACTGATAATTAATTTACTTGTCCAGATTTGGATTACTGGAATTCATTTCTTCTTTTATGGCTCTATCTATCTATCTATCTATCTATCTATCTATCTATCTATCTATCTATCTATCTATCTATCTATCTATCTATCTATCTATTTATCCCCCTATCTATCTCCCTATCTATATATCTCCCTATCTATGTATCTCCCTATCTATCACCCTATATACATTTCTTTATTATAGATGTGTATATTTTCATTTCTATATGAATCATTTAAAAGCCCTGCCTCTAAGCCTCTAACCAAATAAAAAACAATTAAACCCTTGTTTTACATGTTTTTAATATCTATTTCTATAATATTGATCTTTTATATTTGTACACACAGACACAATGCATAAGAGATATTAAAGTACATCACCATCTATCCCTATAGTTTTCATACTGATCATTAATTTACTTGTCCAGATTTGGATTACTGGAATTCATTTCTTCTTTTATGGCTCTATCTATCTATCTATCTATCTATCTATCTATCTATCTATCTATCTATCTATCTATCTATCCCCCTATCTATCTCCCTATCTATATATCTCCCTATCTATATATCTCCCTATCTATCACCCTATATACATTTCTTTATTATAGATGTGTATATTTTCATTTCTATATTAATCATTTAAAAGCCCTGCCTCTAAGCCTCTAACCAAATAAAAAACAATTAAACCCTTGTTTTACATGTTTTTAATATCAATTTCTATAATATTAATCTTCTATATTTGTACACACAGACACAATGCATAACAGATATTAAAGTAGATCACCATCTATCAATATAGTTTTCATACTGATCATTAATTTACTTGTCCAGATTTGGATTACTGGAATTCATTTCTTCTTTTATGGCTCTATCTATCTATCTATCTATCTATCTATCTATCTATCTATCTATCTATCTATCTATCTCTCTATCTCTCTATCTCCCTATATTTATTTCTTTATTATAGATGTTTATATTTTCATTTCTATATTATTCATTTAAATGCCATGCCTGTAAGCAAATAAAAACCAGTAATTCCCTTGATTGAAAGATTTATAATATCTATTTCTATAATATTGATTTTCTTTATTTATACACACAGAGATATAATGCACAACAGATATTAAAATACATTACCATCTATCTGTATATTTTTCATATTGAATATTAACCAGCTTGTCTAGATATAGATAATTTGTGTTTATTTCTTATTTATGGCTATATCTCTCTATCTCTCTATCTCTCTATCTCTCTGTCTATCTATCTATCTATCTATCTATCTATCTATCTATCTATCTATCTATCTATCTATCTATCTATCTATTTATCCCCCTATCTATCTCCCTATCTCTATATCTCCCTATCTATATATCTCCCTATCTATCACCCTATATACATTTCTTTATTATAGATGTGTATATATTTTCATTTCTATATTAATCATTTAAAAGCCCTGCCTCTAAGCCTCTAACCAAATAAAAAACAATTAAACCCTTGTTTTACATGTTTTTAATATCTATTTCTATAATATTGATCTTTTATATTTGTACACACAGACACAATGCATAACAGATATTAAAGTACATCACCATCTATCCCTATAGTTTTCATACAGATCATTAATTTACTTGTCCAGATTTGGATTACTGGTATTCATTTCTTCTTTTATGGCTCTATCTATCTATCTATCTATCTATATATCTCCCTATATTTATTTCTTTATTATAGATGTGTATATTTTCATTTCTATATTATTCATTTAAATGCCATGCCTGTAACCAAATAAAAAACAGTAATTCCCTTGATTGAAAGATTTATAATATCTATTTCTATAATATTGATTTTCTTTATTTATACACACAGAGATATAATGCACAACAGATATTAAAATACATTACCATCTATCCGTATATTTTTCATATTGAATATTAACCAGCTTGTCTAGATATGGATAATTTGTGTTTATTTCTTATTTATGGCTATATCTCTCTATCTCTCTATCACTCTATCTCTCTGTCTATCTATCTATCTGTCTATCTATCTATCTATCTATCTATCTATCTATCTATCTATCTATCTATGTATCTCCCTATCAATATATCTCTCTATCACCCTATATACGTTTCTTTATTATAGATGTGTATATTTTCATTTCTATATTAATCATTTAAAAGCCCTGCCTCTAAGCCTCTAACCAAATAAAAAACAATTAAACCCTTGTTTTAAATGTTTTTAATATCTATTTCTATAATATTGATCTTTTATATTTGTACACACAGACACAATGCATAACAGATATTAAAGTACATCACCATCTATCCCTATAGTTTTCATACTGATCATTAATTAACTTGTCCAGATTTGGATTACTGGAATTCATTTCTTCTTTTATGGCTCCATCTATCTATCTATCCATCTATCTGTCTGTCTGTCTGTCTGTCTCTCTATCTATCTATCTATCTATCTATCTATCTATCTATCTATCTATCTATCTATCTATCTATCTATCTATCTATCTATCTATCTATCTATCTATCTATCTATCTATCTATCTATCTATCTATCTATCTCCCTATATACATTTCTTTCTTATAGATGTGTATATTTTCATTTCTATATTATTCTATATATCACAGCTGCAGTACCGCTCTGTGTCCACAAGGCGGCAGCACTGCCGCACAGCTCAGCCCGGGGCGGGCGGGGGGGCGCCCCTGCACGTGCAGAGAAGCGAGGCAAGAAACCACGTGTGCAACCCCCTTCCAAAAATTCTTCTCCGAGGTACGTCCCAAAACCCACCCCCCATCGAAACTTAGCAAGCCCTGCCTCTAACCAAATAAAAAACAAAATACACCTTCACTTAAATGTAATTAATATTTATTTCTATCATATTGAGCTATATTTATACACATAGATAAAATGCATAATCAATATAAAAATATATGAACGTCTATCCATATATTTTTCAAATTGAATATTAATCTACTTGTCTAGTTTTAGATAACTTGGGTTTTTTTTTGGTTTTTATTTCAATTTATACATAGATATATCTCCCTTTATTTATTTCTTTATTATAGATGTGTATATTTTCATTTCTATATTAATCGTTTAAAAGCCCTGCCTCTAAGCCTCTAACCAAATAAAAAACAATTAAACCCTTGTTTAAAATGTTTTCAATATCTATTTCTATAAAATTGATCTTTTATATTTGTACACACAGATACAATGCATAACAGATATTAAAGTACATCACCATCTATCCCTATAGTTTTCAAACTGATCATTAATTAACTTGTCCAGATTTGGATTACTGGTATTTATTTCTTCTTTTATGGCTTTATCTATCTCTCTCTCTCTCTATCTATCTATCTATCTATCTATCTATCTATCTATCTATCTATCTATCTATCTGTCTATCTATCTATCTATCTCTCTATCTATCTATCTATCTATCTATCTATCTATCTATGTATCTCCCTATCTATATATCTCTCTATCACCCTATATACGTTTCTTTATTATAGAAGTGTATATTTTCATTTCTATATTAATCATTTAAAAGCCCTGCCTCTAAGCCTCTAACCAAATAAAAAACAATTAAACCCTTGTTTTAAATGTTTTTAATATCTATTTCTATAATATTGATCTGTTATACTTGTACACACAGACACAATGCATAACAGATATTAAAGTACATCACCATCTATCCCTATAGTTTTCATACTGATCATTAATTTACTTGTCCAGATTTGGATTACTGGTATTTATTTCTTCTTTTACGGCTCTATCTATCTATCTATCTATCTATCTATCTATCTATCTCACTACATATATTTCTTTCTTATAGATGTGTATATTTTCATTTCTATATTATTCATTTAAATGCCATGCCTTTAATTAAATAAAAAGAGAAAAGCCCCTTGTATAAAAAAATTAATATATTTTCCTATAATATTGACCTTCTATCTTTATACACACAGATATAATGCATAACAGATATTAAAGCACATTACCATCTATCTATATAGTTTTCATACTGATCATTAATTAACTTGTCCAGATTTGGATTACTGGTATTCATTTCTTCTTTTATGGCTCTATCTATCTATCTATCTATCTCTCTATCTCCCTATATTTATTTCTTTATTATAGATGTGTATATTTTCATTTCTATATTATTCATTTAAATGCCATGCCTGTAACCAAATAAAAACCAGTAATTCCCTTGATTGAAAGATTTATAATATCTATTTCTATAATATTGATTTTCTTTATTTATACACACAGAGATATAATGCACAACAGATATTAAAATACATTACCATCTATCCGTATATTTTTCATATTGAATATTAACCAGCTTGTCTAGATATGGATAATTTGTGTTTATTTCTTATTTATGGCTATATCTCTCTATCTCTCTATCTCTCTGTCTATCTATCTATCTATCTATCTATCTATCTATCTATCTATCTATCTATGTATCTCCCTATCAATATATCTCTCTATCACCCTATATACATTTCTTTATTATAGATGTGTATATTTTCATTTCTATATGAATCATTTAAAAGCCCTGCCTCTAAGCCTCTAACCAAATAAAAAACAATTAAACCCTTGTTTTACATGTTTTTAATATCTATTTCTATAATATTGATTTTTTATATTTGTACACACAGACACAATGCATAACAGATATTAAAGTAGATCACCATCTATCCCTATAGTTTTCATACTGATCATTAATTTACTTGTCCAGATTTGGATTACTGGGATTACTGGTATTTATTTCTTCTTTTATGGCTCTATCTATCTATCTATCTATATCACTACATACATTTCTTTCTTATAGATGTGTATATTTTCATTTCTATATTATTCATTTAAATGCCATGCCTTTAATTAAATAAAAAGAGAAAAGCCCCTTGTATAAAAAAATTAATATATTTTTCTATAATATTGATCTTCTATATTTATACACACAGATATAATGCATAACAGATATTAAAGTACATTACCATCTATCTATATAGTTTTCATACTGATCATTAATTTACTTGTCCAGATTTGGATTACTGGGATTACTGGTATTTATTTCTTCTTTTATGGCTCTATCTATCTATCTATCTATCTATCTATCTCACTACATATATTTCTTTCTTATAGATGTGTATATTTTCATTTCTATATTATTCATTTAAATGCCATGCCTTTAATTAAATAAAAAAAGAAAAGCCCCTTGTATAAAAAAATTAATATATTTTCCTATAATATTGACCTTCTATATTTATACACACAGATATAATGCATAACAGATATTAAAGCACATTACCATCTATCTATATAGTTTTCATACTGATCATTAATTAACTTGTCCAGATTTGGATTACTGGTATTCATTTTTTCTTTTATGGCTCTATCTTTCTATCTATCTATCTATCTATCTATCTATCTATCTATCTATCTATCTATCTATCTATCTATCTATCTATCTATTTATCCCCCTATCTATCTCCCTATCTATATATCTCCCTATCTATATATCTCCCTATCTATCACCCTATATACATTTCTTTATTATAGATGTGTATATTTTCATTTCTATATTAATCATTTAAAAGCCCTGCCTCTAAGCCTCTAACCAAATAAAAAACAATTAAACCCTTGTTTTACATGTTTTTAATATCTATTTCTATAATATTGATCTTTTATATTTGTACACACAGACACAATGCATAACAGATATTAAAGTAGATCACCATCTATCAATATAGTTTTCATACTGATCATTAATTTACTTGTCCAGATTTGGATTACTGGAATTCATTTCTTCTTTTATGGCTCTATCTATCTATCTATCTATCTATCTATCTATCTATCTCTCTATCTCTCTATCTCCCTATATTTATTTCTTTATTATAGATGTTTATATTTTCATTTCTATATTATTCATTTAAATGCCATGCCTGTAACCAAATAAAAACCAGTAATTCCCTTGATTGAAAGATTTATAATATCTATTTCTATAATATTGATTTTCTTTATTTATACACACAGAGATATAATGCACAACAGATATTAAAATACATTACCATCTATCCGTATATTTTTCATATTGAATATTAACCAGCTTGTCTAGATATAGATAATTTGTGTTTATTTCTTATTTATGGCTATATCTCTCTATCTCTCTATCACTCTATCTATCTATCTATCTATCTATCTATCTATCTATCTATCTATGTATCTCCCTATCTATATATCTCCCTATCTATCACCCTATATACGTTTCTTTATTATAGATGTGTATATTTTCATTCCTATATTAATCATTTAAAAGCCCTGCCTCTAAGCCTCTAACCAAATAAAAAACAATTAAACCCTTGTTTTAAATGTTTTTAATATCTATTTCTATAATATTGATCTTTTATATTTGTACACACAGACACAATGCATAACAGATATTAAAATACATCACCATCTATCCCTATAGTTTTCATACTGATCATTAATTTACTTGTCCAGATTTGGATTACTGGGATTACTGGTATTTATTTCTTCTTTTATGGCTCTATCTATCTATCTATCTATCTATATCACTACATACATTTCTTTCTTATAGATGTGTATATTTTCATTTCTATATTATTCATTTAAATGCCATGCCTTTAATTAAATAAAAAAAGAAAAGCCCCTTGTATAAAAAAATTAATATATTTTCCTATAATATTGACCTTCTGTATTTATACAAACAGATATAATGCATAACAGATATTAAAGCACATTACCATCTATCTATATAGTTTTCATACTGATCATTAATTAACTTGTCCAGATTTGGATTACTGGTATTCATTTCTTCTTTTATGGCTCTATCTATCTATCTATCTATCTATCTATCTATCTATCTATCTATCTATCTATCTATCTATCTATCTATCTATTTATCCCCCTATCTATCTCCCTATCTATATATCTCCCTATCTATATATCTCCCTATCTATCACCCTATATACATTTCTTTATTATAGATGTGTATATTTTCATTTCTATATTAATCATTTAAAAGCCCTGCCTCTAAGCCACTAACCAAATAAAAAACAATTAAACCCTTGTTTTACATGTTTTTAATATCTATTTCTATAATATTGATCTTTTATATTTGTACACACAGACACAATGCATAACAGATATTAAAGTACATCACCATCTATCCCTATAGTTTTCATACAGATCATTAATTTACTTGTCCAGATTTGGATTACTGGTATTCATTTCTTCTTTTATGGCTCTATCTATCTATCTATCTATCTATATATCTCCCTATATTTATTTCTTTATTATAGATGTGTATATTTTCATTTCTATATTATTCATTTAAATGCCATGCCTGTAACCAAATAAAAAACAGTAATTCCCTTGATTGAAAGATTTATAATATCTATTTCTATAATATTGATTTTCTTTATTTATACACACAGAGATATAATGCACAACAGATATTAAAATACATTACCATCTATCCGTATATTTTTCATATTGAATATTAACCAGCTTGTCTAGATATGGATAATTTGTGTTTATTTCTTATTTATGGCTATATCTCTCTATCTCTCTATCACTCTATCTATCTATCTATCTATCTATCTATCTATCTCCCTATATTCATTTCTTTATTGTAGATGTGTATATTTCCATTTCTATGTTATTGATTTAAATGTCAAGCATTTAAGTAAATAGGGGCGCCCAGTGAAAGGAGCCGCGGCGAGGTACGGGTCGTCGCGAGTGCCAGAAGCCCCAGAACGCGGCCGCGGTAAGGACCCCGGCAGAGTGAGGCGTCTTCACCGCTGCCTGTCGGCGCCCGACCTGCTGGCGCCCGGCCCCGGCGCCGCCGAGCGCACAGCCCGTGTCCGCACGGCCGGAAAAGCCGCGGAAAATTGCGCCGGAGCGGCGTCGGCGCCGGAGTGTTTGTCAGGCAGTCAATCGCACGCACCCACCGCCCGGGGTCCTTCCATTTTCCCGCCTTTTTGGCCGCCATCCTTGGGAGGTCAAGCCGGGCACGACCGGGCAGCCATGTTGTGCGTGGCGTGACGTCACTTCCGCCCTTCCTCGCCGCCATCTTTGTTGTGGCTGAAGCCACTTCCGGCAGAGCGGCCATCTTTGTTGTGGCACAATTTAGGCCCCCGCTGCTCTCAGCGCGTCTGTCTAACTTACTTGCCTGAACGAAAAACCTGCCGACGCTGACCGACTCCGAGCACTCCGCCCGATTGTCCGCCGCCTTTCCCGGGGCGAGGACGATGGCGGCGGGGCTCAGCGGCTCCGTAGCTGGGCGGCGGCCGCGCCTGCGGCGGCAGGCATTGGAGTCAACGCCTCTGCCGGGGTCCTCCCGGCCGGCTCCGGAGGGGGGGGGGGGCCGTCGCGGCTCGGCTCGGTTCGGCTCTTTCCGGCCCGTTTCGGCTCGGCTCTTTCCGTCCCGCTTCGGCTCGGTTCGGCATCGCCCGCTTCGGCTCGGCTCGAACCTCCTCGGCCCCCGCTCGGCCCCGCCCCGCCCGGCTCGGCGCACAGCTGCAGTACCGCGCTTTGCCCACAAGGCGGCAGCACTGCCGCAGAGCTCAGCCCGGGGCGGGCGGGGGGGCGCCCCTGCACGTGCAGAGAAGCGAGGCAAGAAACCACGTGTGCAACCCCCTTCCAAAAATTCTTCTCCGAGGTACGTCCCAAAACCCACCCCCCATCGAAACTTAGCAAGCCCTGCCTCTAACCAAATAAAAAACAAAATACACCTTCACTTAAATGTAATTAATATTTATTTCTATCATATTGAGCTATATTTATACACATAGATAAAATGCATAATCAATATAAAAATATATGAACGTCGATCCATATATTTTTCAAATTGAATATTAATCTACTTGTCTAGTTTTAGATAACTTGGGGTTTTTTTTGGTTTTTATTTCAATTTATACATAGATATATCTCCCTTTATTTATTTCTTTATTATAGATGTGTATATTTTCATTTCTATATTACTCGTTTAAAAGCCCTGCCTCTAAGCCTCTAACCAAATAAAAAACAATTAAACCCTTGTTTTAAATGTTTTTAATATCTATTTCTATAATATTGATCTTTTATATTTGTACACACAGACACAATGCATAACAGATATTAAAGTACATCACCATCTATCCCTATAGTTTTCATACTGATCATTAATTTACTTGTCCAGATTTGGATTACTGGTATTTATTTCTTCTTTTATGGCTCTATCTATCTATCTATCTATCTATCTATCTATCTATATCACTACATACATTTCTTTCTTATAGATGTGTATATTTTCATTTCTATATTATTCATTTAAATGCCTTGCCTTTAATTAAATAAAAAAAGAAAAGCCCCTTGTATAAAAAAATTAATATATTTTCCTATAATATTGATCTTCTATATTTATACACACAGATATAATGCATAACAGATATTAAAGTACATTACCATCTATCTATATAGTTTTCATACTGATAATTAATTTACTTGTCCAGATTTGGATTACTGGAATTCATTTCTTCTTTTATGGCTCTATCTATCTATCTATCTATCTATCTATCTATCTATCTATCTATCTATCTATCTATCTATTTATCCCCCTATCTATCTCCCTATCTATATATCTCCCTATCTATGTATCTCCCTATCTATCACCCTATATACATTTCTTTATTATAGATGTGTATATTTTCATTTCTATATGAATCATTTAAAAGCCCTGCCTCTAAGCCTCTAACCAAATAAAAAACAATTAAACCCTTGTTTTACATGTTTTTAATATCTATTTCTATAATATTGATCTTTTATATTTGTACACACAGACACAATGCATAACAGATATTAAAGTACATCACCATCTATCCCTATAGTTTTCATACTGATCATTAATTTACTTGTCCAGATTTGGATTACTGGAATTCATTTCTTTTTTTATGGCTCTATCTATCTATCTATCTATCTATCTATCTATCTATCTATCTATCTATCTATCTATTTATCCCCCTATCTATCTCCCTATCTATATATCTCCCTATCTATATATCTCCCTATCTATCACCCTATATACATTTCTTTATTATAGATGTGTATATTTTCATTTCTATATTAATCATTTAAAAGCCCTGCCTCTAAGCCTCTAACCAAATAAAAAACAATTAAACCCTTGTTTTACATGTTTTTAATATCAATTTCTATAATATTAATCTTCTATATTTGTACACACAGACACAATGCATAACAGATATTAAAGTAGATCACCATCTATCAATATAGTTTTCATACTGATCATTAATTTACTTGTCCAGATTTGGATTACTGGAATTCATTTCTTCTTTTATGGCTCTATCTATCTATCTATCTATCTATCTATCTATCTATCTATCTATCTATCTATCTCTCTATCTCTCTATCTCCCTATATTTATTTCTTTATTATAGATGTTTATATTTTCATTTCTATATTATTCATTTAAATGCCATGCCTGTAAGCAAATAAAAACCAGTAATTCCCTTGATTGAAAGATTTATAATATCTATTTCTATAATATTGATTTTCTTTATTTATACACACAGAGATATAATGCACAACAGATATTAAAATACATTACCATCTATCTGTATATTTTTCATATTGAATATTAACCAGCTTGTCTAGATATAGATAATTTGTGTTTATTTCTTATTTATGGCTATATCTCTCTATCTCTCTATCTCTCTATCTCTCTGTCTATCTATCTATCTATCTATCTATCTATCTATCTATCTATCTATCTATCTATCTATTTATCCCCCTATCTATCTCCCTATCTCTATATCTCCCTATCTATATATCTCCCTATCTATCACCCTATATACATTTCTTTATTATAGATGTGTATATTTTCATTCTATATTAATCATTTAAAAGCCCTGCCTCTAAGCCTCTAACCAAATAAAAAAAAATTAAACCCTTGTTTTACATGTTTTTAATATCTATTTCTATAATATTGATTTTTTATATTTGTACACACAGACACAATGCATAACAGATATTAAAGTAGATCACCATCTATCCCTATAGTTTTCATACTGATCATTAATTTACATGTCCAGATTTGGATTACTGGGATTACTGGTATTTATTTCTTCTTTTATGGCTCTATCTATCTATCTATCTATCTATCTATCTATATCACTACATACATTTCTTTCTTATAGATGTGTATATTTTCATTTCTATATTATTCATTTAAATGCCTTGCCTTTAATTAAATAAAAAAAGAAAAGCCCCTTGTATAAAAAAATTAATATATTTTTCTATAATATTGATCTTCTATATTTATACACACAGATATAATGCATAACAGATATTAAAGTACATTACCATCTATCTATATAGTTTTCATACTGATAATTAATTTACTTGTCCAGATATGGATTACTGGTATTCATTTCTTCTTTTATGGCTCTATCTATCTATCTATCTATCTATCTATCTATCTATCTATCTATCTATCTCACTACATATATTTCTTTCTTATAGATGTGTATATTTTCATTTCTATATTATTCATTTAAATGCCATGCCTTTAATTAAATAAAAAAAGAAAAGCCCCTTGTATAAAAAAATTAATATATTTTCCTATAATATTGACCTTCTATCTTTATACACACAGATATAATGCATAACAGATATTAAAGCACATTACCATCTATCTATATAGTTTTCATACTGAGAATTAATTTACTTGTCCAGATTTGGATTACTGGTATTCATTTCTTCTTTTATGGCTCTATCTATCTATCTATCTATCTATCTATCTATCTATCTATCTATCTATCTATCTATCTATCTATCTATTTATCCCCCTATCTATCTCCCTATCTCTATATCTCCCTATCTATATATCTCCCTATCTATCACCCTATATACATTTCTTTATTATAGATGTGTATATTTTCATTTCTATATTAATCATTTAAAAGCCCTGCCTCTAAGCCTCTAACCAAATAAAAAACAATTAAACCCTTGTTTTACATGTTTTTAATATCTATTTCTATAATATTGATCTTTTATATTTGTACACACAGACACAATGCATAACAGATATTAAAGTACATCACCATCTATCCCTATAGTTTTCATACAGATCATTAATTTACTTGTCCAGATTTGGATTACTGGTATTCATTTCTTCTTTTATGGCTCTATCTATCTATCTATCTATCTATATATCTCCCTATATTTATTTCTTTATTATAGATGTGTATATTTTCATTTCTATATTATTCATTTAAATGCCATGCCTGTAACCAAATAAAAAACAGTAATTCCCTTGATTGAAAGATTTATAATATCTATTTCTATAATATTGATTTTCTTTATTTATACACACAGAGATATAATGCACAACAGATATTAAAATACATTACCATCTATCCGTATATTTTTCTTATTGAATATTAACCAGCTTGTCTAGATATGGATAATTTGTGTTTATTTCTTATTTATGGCTATATCTCTCTATCTCTCTATCACTCTATCTCTCTGTCTATCTATCTATCTATCTATCTATCTATCTATCTATCTATCTATGTATCTCCCTATCAATATATCTCTCTATCACCCTATATACGTTTCTTTATTATAGATGTGTATATTTTCATTTCTATATTAATCATTTAAAAGCCCTGCCTCTAAGCCTCTAACCAAATAAAAAAAAATTAAACCCTTGTTTTACATGTTTTTAATATCTATTTCTATAATATTGATTTTTTATATTTGTACACACAGACACAATGCATAACAGATATTAAAGTAGATCACCATCTATCCCTATAGTTTTCATACTGATCATTAATTTACTTGTCCAGATTTGGATTACTGGGATTACTGGTATTTATTTCTTCTTTTATGGCTCTATCTATCTATCTATCTATCTATCTATCTATATCACTACATATATTTCTTTCTTATAGATGTGTATATTTTCATTTCTATATTATTCATTTAAATGCCATGCCTTTAATTAAATAAAAAAAGAAAAGCCCCTTGTATAAAAAAATTAATATATTTTCCTATAATATTGACCTTCTATATTTATACACACAGATATAATGCATAACAGATATTAAAGCACATTACCATCTATCTATATAGTTTTCATACTGATCATTAATTAACTTGTCCAGATTTGGATTACTGGTATTCATTTCTTCTTTTATGGCTCTATCTATCTATCTATCTATCTATCTATCTATCTATCTATCTATCTATCTATCTATCTATTTATCCCCCTATCTATCTCCCTATCTCTATATCTCCCTATCTATATATCTCCCTATCTATCACCCTATATACATTTCTTTATTATAGATGTGTATATTTTCATTTCTATATTAATCATTTAAAAGCCCTGCCTCTAAGCCTCTAACCAAATAAAAAACAATTAAACCCTTGTTTTACATGTTTTTAATATCTATTTCTATAATATTGATCTTTTATATTTGTACACACAGACACAATGCATAACAGATATTAAAGTACATCACCATCTATCCCTATAGTTTTCATACAGATCATTAATTTACTTGTCCAGATTTGGATTACTGGTATTCATTTCTTCTTTTATGGCTCTATCTATCTATCTATCTATCTATATATCTCCCTATATTTATTTCTTTATTATAGATGTGTATATTTTCATTTCTATATTATTCATTTAAATGCCATGCCTGTAACCAAATAAAAAACAGTAATTCCCTTGATTGAAAGATTTATAATATCTATTTCTATAATATTGATTTTCTTTATTTATACACACAGAGATATAATGCACAACAGATATTAAAATACATTACCATCTATCCGTATATTTTTCATATTGAATATTAACCAGCTTGTCTAGATATGGATAATTTGTGTTTATTTCTTATTTATGGCTATATCTCTCTATCTCTCTATCACTCTATCTCTCTGTCTATCTATCTATCTATCTGTCTATCTATCTATCTATCTATCTATCTATCTATCTATCTATCTATGTATCTCCCTATCAATATATCTCTCTATCACCCTATATACGTTTCTTTATTATAGATGTGTATATTTTCATTTCTATATGAATCATTTAAAAGCCCTGCCTCTAAGCCTCTAACCAAATAAAAAACAATTAAACCCTTGTTTTAAATGTTTTTAATATCTATTTCTATAATATTGATCTTTTATATTTGTACACACAGACACAATGCATAACAGATATTAAAGTACATCACCATCTATCCCTATAGTTTTCATACTGATCATTAATTTACTTGTCCAGATTTGGATTACTGGAATTCATTTCTTCTTTTATGGCTCTATCTATCTATCTATCTATCTATCTATCTATCTATCTATCTCACTACATAAATTTCTTTCTTATAGATGTGTATATTTTCATTTCTATATTATTCATTTAAATGCCATGCCTTTAATTAAATAAAAATAGAAAAGCCCCTTGTATAAAAAAATTAATATATTTTCCTATAATATTGACCTTCTATATTTATACACACAGATATAATGCATAACAGATATTAAAGCACATTACCATCTATCTATATAGTTTTCATACTGATCATTAATTAACTTGTCCAGATTTGGATTACTGGAATTCATTTCTTCTTTTATGGCTCTATCTATCTATCTATCTATCTATCTATCTATCTATCTATCTATCTATCTATCTATCTATCTATCTCCCTATATTTATTTCTTTATTATAGATGTTTATATTTTCATTTCTATATTATTCATTTAAATGCCATGCCTGTAACCAAATAAAAACCAGTAATTCCCTTGATTGAAAGATTTATAATATCTATTTCTATAATATTGATTTTCTTTATTTATACACACAGAGATATAATGCACTACAGATATTAAAATACATTACCATCTATCCGTATATTTTTCAAATTGAATATTAACCAGCTTGTCTAGATATAGATAATTTGTGTTTATTTCTTATTTATGGGTATATCTCTCTCTATCTCTCTATCTCTCTGTCTATCTATCTATCAATCTATCTATCTACCTATCTATCTGTCTGTCTATCTATCTATCTATCTATGTATCTCCCTATCAATATATCTCTCTATCACCCTATATACGTTTCTTTATTATAGATGTGTATATTTTCATTCCTATATTAATCATTTAAAAGCCCTGCCTCTAAGCCTCTAACCAAATAAAAAACAATTAAACCCTTGTTTTAAATGTTTTTAATATCTATTTCTATAATATTGATCTTTTATATTTGTACACACAGACACAATGCATAACAGATATTAAAGTACATCACCATCTATCCCTATAGTTTTCATACTGATCATTAATTTACTTGTCCAGATTTGGATTACTGGAATTCATTTCTTCTTTTATGGCTCTATCTTTCTATCTATCTATCTATCTATCTATCTATCTATCTATCTATCTATCTATCTATCTATCTATCTATCTATCTATCTATCTATCTATCTATCTATCTATCTATCTATCTATCTATCTATCTATCTATCTATCTCCCTATATTCATTTCTTTATTGTAGATGTGTATATTTCCATTTCTATGTTATTGATTTAAATGTCAAGCATTTAAGTAAATAGGGGCGCCCAGTGAAAGGAGCCGCGGCGAGGTACGGGTCGTCGCGAGTGCCAGAAGCCCCAGAACGCGGCCGCGGTAAGGACCCCGGCAGAGTGAGGCGTCTTCACCGCTGCCTGTCGGCGCCCGACCTGCTGGCGCCCGGCCCCGGCGCCGCCGAGCGCACAGCCCTTGTCCGCACGGCCGGAAAAGCCGCGGAAAATTGCGCCGGAGCGGCGTCGGCGCCGGAGTGTTTGTCAGGCAGTCAATCGCACGCACCCACCGCCCGGGGTCCTTCCATTTTCCCGCCTTTTTGGCCGCCATCCTTGGGAGGTCAAGCCGGGCACGACCGGGCAGCCATGTTGTGCGTGGCGTGACGTCACTTCCGCCCTTCCTCGCCGCCATCTTTGTTGTGGCTGAAGCCACTTCCGGCAGAGCGGCCATCTTTGTTGTGGCACAATTTAGGCCCCCGCTGCTCTCAGCGCGTCTGTCTAACTTACTTGCCTGAACGAAAAACCTGCCGACGCTGACCGACTCCGAGCACTCCGCCCGATTGTCCGCCGCCTTTCCCGGGGCGAGGACGATGGCGGCGGGGCTCAGCGGCTCCGTAGCTGGGCGGCGGCCGCGCCTGCGGCGGCAGGCATTGGAGTCAACGCCTCTGCCGGGGTCCTCCCGGCCGGCTCCGGAGGGGGGGGGGGGGCCGTCGCGGCTCGGCTCGGTTCGGCTCTTTCCGGCCCGTTTCGGCTCGGCTCTTTCCGTCCCGCTTCGGCTCGGTTCGGCATCGCCCGCTTCGGCTCGGCTCGAACCTCCTCGGCCCCCGCTCGGCCCCGCCCCGCCCGGCTCGGCGCACAGCTGCAGTACCGCTCTTTGCCCACAAGGCGGCAGCACTGCCGCAGAGCTCAGCCCGGGGCGGGCGGGGGGGCGCCCCTGCACGTGCAGAGAAGCGAGGGCAGAAACCACGTGTGCAACCCCCTTCCAAAAATTCTTCTCCGAGGTACGTCCCAAAACCCACCCCCCATCGAAACTTAGCAAGCCCTGCCTCTAACCAAATAAAAAACAAAATACACCTTCACTTAAATGTAATTAATATTTATTTCTATCATATTGAGCTATATTTATACACATCGATAAAATGCATAATCAATATAAAAATATATGAACGTCGATCCATATATTTTTCAAATTGAATATTAATCTACTTGTCTAGTTTTAGATAACTTGGGTTTTTTTTTGGTTTTTATTTCAATTTATACATAGATATATCTCCCTTTATTTATTTCTTTATTATAGATGTGTATATTTTCATTTCTATATTAATCGTTTAAAAGCCCTGCCTCTAAGCCTCTAACCAAATAAAAAACAATTAAACCCTTGTTTAAAATGTTTTCAATATCTATTTCTATAAAATTGATCTTTTATATTTGTACACACAGATACAATGCATAACAGATATTAAAGTACATCACCATCTATCCCTATAGTTTTCAAACTGATCATTAATTTACTTGTCCAGATTTGGATTACTGGTATTTATTTCTTCTTTTATGGCTTTATTTATCTATCTATCTATCTATCTATCTATCTATCTATCTATCTATCTCTCTATCTCTCTATCTATCTATCATCTATCTATCTATCTATCTATCTATCTATCTATCTATGTATCTCCCTATCAATATATCTCTCTATCACCCTATATACGTTTCTTTATTATAGATGTGTATATTTTCATTTCTATATTAATCATTTAAAAGCCCTGCCTCTAAGCCTCTAACCAAATAAAAAACAATTAAACCCTTGTTTTAAATGTTTTTAATATCTATTTCTATAATATTGATCTTTTATACTTGTACACACAGACACAATGCATAACAGATATTAAAGTACATCACCATCTATCCCTATAGTTTTCATACTGATCATTAATTTACTTGTCCAGATTTGGATTACTGGTATTTATTTCTTCTTTTATGGCTCTATCTATCTATCTATCTATCTATCTATCTATCTATCTCACTACATATATTTCTTTCTTATAGATGTGTATATTTTCATTTCTATATTATTCATTTAAATGCCATGCCTTTAATTAAATAAAAAGAGAAAAGCCCCTTGTATAAAAAAATTAATATATTTTCCTATAATATTGACCTTCTATCTTTATACACACAGATATAATGCATAACAGATATTAAAGCACATTACCATCTATCTATATAGTTTTCATACTGATCATTAATTAACTTGTCCAGATTTGGATTACTGGTATTCATTTCTTCTTTTATGGCTCTATCTATCTATCTATCTACCTCTCTATCTCCCTATATTTATTTCTTTATTATAGATGTGTATATTTTCATTTCTATATTATTCATTTAAATGCCATGCCTGTAAGCAAATAAAAACCAGTAATTCCCTTGATTGAAAGATTTATAATATCTATTTCTATAATATTGATTTTCTTTATTTATACACACAGAGATATAATGCACAACAGATATTAAAATACATTACCATCTATCCGTATATTTTTCATATTGAATATTAACCAGCTTGTCTAGATATGGATAATTTGTGTTTATTTCTTATTTATGGCTATATCTCTCTATCTCTCTATCTATCTCTCTGTCTATCTATCTATCTATCTATCTATCTATCTATCTATCTATCTATCTATGTATCTCCCTATCAATATATCTCTCTATCACCCTATATACGTTTCTTTATTATAGATGTGTATATTTTCATTTCTATATTAATCATTTAAAAGCCCTGCCTCTAAGCCTCTAACCAAATAAAAAAAAATTAAACCCTTGTTTTACATGTTTTTAATATCTATTTCTATAATATTGATTTTTTATATTTGTACACACAGACACAATGCATAACAGATATTAAATTAGATCACCATCTATCCCTATAGTTTTCATACTGATCATTAATTTACTTGTCCAGATTTGGATTACTGGAATTCATTTCTTCTTTTATGGCTCTATCTATCTATCTATCTATCTATCTATCTATCTATCTATCTCACTACATATATTTCTTTCGTATAGATGTGTATATTTTCATTTCTATATTATTCATTTAAATGCCATGCCTTTAATTAAATAAAAATAGAAAAGCCCCTTGTATAAAAAAATTAATATATTTTCCTATAATATTGATCTTTTATATTTATACACACAGATATAATGCATAACAGATATTAAAGCACATTACCATCTATCTATATAGTTTTCATACTGAGAATTAATTTACTTGTCCAGATTTGGATTACTGGTATTCATTTCTTCTTTTATGGCTCTATCTATCTATCTATCTATCTATCTATCTATCTATCTATCTATCTATCTATCTATCTATCTATCTATTTATCCCCCTATCTATCTCCCTATCTCTATATCTCCCTATCTATATATCTCCCTATCTATCACCCTATATACATTTCTTTATTATAGATGTGTATATTTTCATTTCTATATTAATCATTTAAAAGCCCTGCCTCTAAGCCTCTAACCAAATAAAAAACAATTAAACCCTTGTTTTACATGTTTTTAATATCTACTTCTATAATATTAATCTTCTATATTTGTACACACAGACACAATGCATAACAGATATTAAAGTACATCACCATCTATCAATATAGTTTTCATACTGATCATTAATTTACTTGTCCAGATTTGGATTACTGGAATTCATTTCTTCTTTTATGGCTCTATCTATCTATCTATCTATCTATCTATCTATCTATCTATCTCACTACATATATTTCTTTCTTATAGATGTGTATATTTTCATTTCTATATTATTCATTTAAATGCCATGCCTTTAATTAAATAAAAAAAGAAAAGCCCCTTGTATAAAAAAATTAATATATTTTCCTATAATATTGACCTTCTATCTTTATACACACAGATATAATGCATAACAGATATTAAAGCACATTACCATCTATCTATATAGTTTTCATACTGATCATTAATTAACTTGTCCAGATTTGGATTACTGGTATTCATTTCTTCTTTTATGGCTCTATCTATCTATCTATCTATCTATCTATCTATCTATCTATCTATCTATCTATCTATATATCTCCCTATATTTATTTCTTTATTATAGATGTGTATATTTTCATTTCTATATTATTCATTTAAATGCCATGCCTGTAACCAAATAAAAACCAGTAATTCCCTTGATTGAAAGATTTATAATATCTATTTCTATAATATTGATTTTCTTTATTTATACACACAGAGATATAATGCACAACAGATATTAAAATACATTACCATGTATCTGTATATTTTTCATATTGAATATTAACCAGCTTGTCTAGATATAGATAATTTGTGTTTATTTCTTATTTATGGCTATATCTCTCTATCTCTCTATCTCTCTATCTCTCTGTCTATCTATCTATCTATCTATCTATCTATCTATCTATCTATCTATCTATCTATCTATTTATCCCCCTATCTATCTCCCTATCTCTATATCTCCCTATCTATATATCTCCCTATCTATCACCCTATATACATTTCTTTATTATAGATGTGTATATTTTCATTTCTATATTAATCATTTAAAAGCCCTGCCTCTAAGCCTCTAAACAAATAAAAAAAAATTAAACCCTTGTTTTACATGTTTTTAATATCTATTTCTATAATATTGATTTTTTATATTTGTACACACAGACACAATGCATAACAGATATTAAAGTAGATCACCATCTATCCCTATAGTTTTCATACTGATCATTAATTTACTTGTCCAGATTTGGATTACTGGGATTACTGGTATTTATTTCTTCTTTTATGGCTCTATCTATCTATCTATCTATCTATCTATATCACTACATACATTTCTTTCTTATAGATGTGTATATTTTCATTTCTATATTATTCATTTAAATGCCTTGCCTTTAATTAAATAAAAAAAGAAAAGCCCCTTGTATAAAAAAATTAATATATTTTTCTATAATATTGATCTTCTATATTTATACACACAGATATAATGCATAACAGATATTAAAGTACATTACCATCTATCTATATAGTTTTCATACTGATAATTAATTTACTTGTCCAGATATGGATTACTGGTATTCATTTCTTCTTTTATGGCTCTATCTATCTATCTATCTATCTATCTATCTATCTATCTATCTATCTATCTCACTACATATATTTCTTTCTTATAGATGTGTATATTTTCATTTCTATATTATTCATTTAAATGCCATGCCTTTAATTAATTAAAAAAGAAAAGCCCCTTGTATAAAAAAATTGATATATTTTCCTATAATATTGACCTTCTATATTTATACACACAGATATAATGCATAACAGATATTAAAGTACATTACCATCTATCTATATAGTTTTCATACTGATCATTAATTTACTTGTCCAGATTTGGATTACTGGTATTCATTTCTTCTTTTATGGCTCTATCTATCTATCTATTTATCTATCTATCTATCTATCTATCTATCTATCTATCTATCTATCTATCTATCTATCTATCTATCTATCCCCCTATCTATCTCCCTATCTCTATATCTCCCTATCTATATATCTCCCTATCTATCACCCTATATACATTTCTTTATTATAGATGTGTATATTTTCATTTCTATATTAATCATTTAAAAGCCCTGCCTCTAAGCCTCTAACCAAATAAAAAACAATTAAACCCTTGTTTTACATGTTTTTAATATCTATTTCTATAATATTGATCTTTTATATTTGTACACACAGACACAATGCATAACAGATATTAAAGTACATCACCATCTATCCCTATAGTTTTCATACAGATCATTAATTTACTTGTCCAGATTTGGATTACTGGTATTCATTTCTTCTTTTATGGCTCTATCTATCTATATATCTCCCTATCTATCACCCTATATACATTTCTTTCTTATAGATGTGTATATTTTCATTTCTATATTATTCATTTAAATGCCATGCCTGTAACCAAATAATAACCAGTAATTCCCTTGATTGAAAGATTTATAATATCTATTTCTATAATATTGATTTTCTTTATTTATACACACAGAGATATAATGCACAACAGATATTAAAATACATTACCATCTATCCGTATATTTTTCATATTGAATATTAACCAGCTTGTCTAGATATGGATAATTTGTGTTTATTTCTTATTTATGGCTATATCTCTCTATCTCTCTATCTCTCTGTCTATCTATCTATCTATCTATCTATCTATCTATGTATCTCCCTATCAATATATCTCTCTATCACCCTATATACGTTTCTTTATTATAGATGTGTATATTTTCATTTCTATATTAATCATTTAAAAGCCCTGCCTCTAAGCCTCTAACCAAATAAAAAAAAATTAAACCCTTGTTTTACATGTTTTTAATATCTATTTCTATAATATTGATTTTTTATATTTGTACACACAGACACAATGCATAACAGATATTAAATTAGATCACCATCTATCCCTATAGTTTTCATACTGATCATTAATTTACTTGTCCAGATTTGGATTACTGGAATTCATTTCTTCTTTTATGGCTCTATCTATCTATCTATCTATCTATCTATCTATCTATCTATCTATCTCACTACATATATTTCTTTCGTATAGATGTGTATATTTTCATTTCTATATTATTCATTTAAATGCCATGCCTTTAATTAAATAAAAAAAGAAAAGCCCCTTGTATAAAAAAATTAATATATTTTCCTATAATATTGACCTTCTATATTTATACACACAGATATAATGCATAACAGATATTAAAGCACATTACCATCTATCTATATAGTTTTCATACTGATCATTAATTAACTTGTCCAGATTTGGATTACTGGTATTCATTATTTCTTTTATGGCTCTATCTATCTATCTATCTATCTATCTATCTATCTATCTATATATCTCCCTATATTTATTTCTTTATTATAGATGTGTATATTTTCATTTCTATATTATTCATTTAAATGCCATGCCTGTAACCAAATAAAAACCAGTAATTCCCTTGATTGAAAGATTTATAATATCTATTTCTATAATATTGATTTTCTTTATTTATACACACAGAGATATAATGCACAACAGATATTAAAATACATTACCATCTATCCGTATATTTTTCATATTGAATATTAACCAGCTTGTCTAGATATAGATAATTTGTGTTTATTTCTTATTTATGGCTATATCTCTCTATCTCTCTATCACTCTATCTATCTATCTATCTATCTATCTATCTATCTATCTATCTATGTATCTCCCTATCTATATATCTCCCTATCTATCACCCTATATACGTTTCTTTATTATAGATGTGTATATTTTCATTCCTATATTAATCATTTAAAAGCCCTGCCTCTAAGCCTCTAACCAAATAAAAAACAATTAAACCCTTGTTTTAAATGTTTTTAATATCTATTTCTATAATATTGATCTTTTATATTTGTACACACAGACACAATGCATAACAGATATTAAAGTACATCACCATCTATCCCTATAGTTTTCATACTGATCATTAATTTACTTGTCCAGATTTGGATTACTGGGATTACTGGTATTTATTTCTTCTTTTATGGCTCTATCGATCTATCTATCTATCTATCTATCTATCTATCTATCTATCTATCTATATCACTACATACATTTCTTTCTTATAGATGTGTATATTTTCATTTCTATATTATTCATTTAAATGCCTTGCCTTTAATTAAATAAAAAAAGAAAAGCCCCTTGTATAAAAAAATTAATATATTTTCCTATAATATTGATCTTCTATATTTATACACACAGATATAATGCATAACAGATATTAAAGTACATTACCATCTATCTATATAGTTTTCATACTGATAATTAATTTACTTGTCCAGATTTGGATTACTGGAATTCATTTCTTCTTTTATGGCTCTATCTATCTATCTATCTATCTATCTATCTATCTATCTATCTATCTATCTATCTATCTATCTATCTATCTATTTATCCCCCTATCTATCTCCCTATCTATATATCTCCCTATCTATGTATCTCCCTATCTATCACCCTATATACATTTCTTTATTATAGATGTGTATATTTTCATTTCTATATGAATCATTTAAAAGCCCTGCCTCTAAGCCTCTAACCAAATAAAAAACAATTAAACCCTTGTTTTACATGTTTTTAATATCTATTTCTATAATATTGATCTTTTATATTTGTACACACAGACACAATGCATAAGAGATATTAAAGTACATCACCATCTATCCCTATAGTTTTCATACTGATCATTAATTTACTTGTCCAGATTTGGATTACTGGAATTCATTTCTTCTTTTATGGCTCTATCTATCTATCTATCTATCTATCTATCTATCTATCTATCTATCTATCTATCTATCTATCTATCTATCTATCCCCCTATCTATCTCCCTATCTATATATCTCCCTATCTATATATCTCCCTATCTATCACCCTATATACATTTCTTTATTATAGATGTGTATATTTTCATTTCTATATTAATCATTTAAAAGCCCTGCCTCTAAGCCTCTAACCAAATAAAAAACAATTAAACCCTTGTTTTACATGTTTTTAATATCAATTTCTATAATATTAATCTTCTATATTTGTACACACAGACACAATGCATAACAGATATTAAAGTAGATCACCATCTATCAATATAGTTTTCATACTGATCATTAATTTACTTGTCCAGATTTGGATTACTGGAATTCATTTCTTCTTTTATGGCTCTATCTATCTATCTATCTATCTATCTATCTATCTATCTATCTATCTATCTATCTCTCTATCTCTCTATCTCCCTATATTTATTTCTTTATTATAGATGTTTATATTTTCATTTCTATATTATTCATTTAAATGCCATGCCTGTAAGCAAATAAAAACCAGTAATTCCCTTGATTGAAAGATTTATAATATCTATTTCTATAATATTGATTTTCTTTATTTATACACACAGAGATATAATGCACAACAGATATTAAAATACATTACCATCTATCTGTATATTTTTCATATTGAATATTAACCAGCTTGTCTAGATATAGATAATTTGTGTTTATTTCTTATTTATGGCTATATCTCTCTATCTCTCTATCTCTCTATCTCTCTGTCTATCTATCTATCTATCTATCTATCTATCTATCTATCTATCTATCTATCTATCTATTTATCCCCCTATCTATCTCCCTATCTCTATATCTCCCTATCTATATATCTCCCTATCTATCACCCTATATACATTTCTTTATTATAGATGTGTATATATTTTCATTTCTATATTAATCATTTAAAAGCCCTGCCTCTAAGCCTCTAACCAAATAAAAAACAATTAAACCCTTGTTTTACATGTTTTTAATATCTATTTCTATAATATTGATCTTTTATATTTGTACACACAGACACAATGCATAACAGATATTAAAGTACATCACCATCTATCCCTATAGTTTTCATACAGATCATTAATTTACTTGTCCAGATTTGGATTACTGGTATTCATTTCTTCTTTTATGGCTCTATCTATCTATCTATCTATCTATATATCTCCCTATATTTATTTCTTTATTATAGATGTGTATATTTTCATTTCTATATTATTCATTTAAATGCCATGCCTGTAACCAAATAAAAAACAGTAATTCCCTTGATTGAAAGATTTATAATATCTATTTCTATAATATTGATTTTCTTTATTTATACACACAGAGATATAATGCACAACAGATATTAAAATACATTACCATCTATCCGTATATTTTTCATATTGAATATTAACCAGCTTGTCTAGATATGGATAATTTGTGTTTATTTCTTATTTATGGCTATATCTCTCTATCTCTCTATCACTCTATCTCTCTGTCTATCTATCTATCTGTCTATCTATCTATCTATCTATCTATCTATCTATCTATCTATCTATCTATGTATCTCCCTATCAATATATCTCTCTATCACCCTATATACGTTTCTTTATTATAGATGTGTATATTTTCATTTCTATATTAATCATTTAAAAGCCCTGCCTCTAAGCCTCTAACCAAATAAAAAACAATTAAACCCTTGTTTTAAATGTTTTTAATATCTACTTCTATAATATTGATCTTTTATATTTGTACACACAGACACAATGCATAACAGATATTAAAGTACATCACCATCTATCCCTATAGTTTTCATACTGATCATTAATTAACTTGTCCAGATTTGGATTACTGGAATTCATTTCTTCTTTTATGGCTCCATCTATCTATCTATCCATCTATCTGTCTGTCTGTCTGTCTGTCTCTCTATCTATCTATCTATCTATCTATCTATCTATCTATCTATCTATCTATCTATCTATCTATCTATCTATCTATCTATCTATCTATCTATCTATCTATCTATCTATCTATCTATCTATCTATCTATCTATCTCCCTATATACATTTCTTTCTTATAGATGTGTATATTTTCATTTCTATATTATTCTATATATCACAGCTGCAGTACCGCTCTGTGTCCACAAGGCGGCAGCACTGCCGCACAGCTCAGCCCGGGGCGGGCGGGGGGGCGCCCCTGCACGTGCAGAGAAGCGAGGCAAGAAACCACGTGTGCAACCCCCTTCCAAAAATTCTTCTCCGAGGTACGTCCCAAAACCCACCCCCCATCGAAACTTAGCAAGCCCTGCCTCTAACCAAATAAAAAACAAAATACACCTTCACTTAAATGTAATTAATATTTATTTCTATCATATTGAGCTATATTTATACACATAGATAAAATGCATAATCAATATAAAAATATATGAACGTCTATCCATATATTTTTCAAATTGAATATTAATCTACTTGTCTAGTTTTAGATAACTTGGGTTTTTTTTTGGTTTTTATTTCAATTTATACATAGATATATCTCCCTTTATTTATTTCTTTATTATAGATGTGTATATTTTCATTTCTATATTAATCGTTTAAAAGCCCTGCCTCTAAGCCTCTAACCAAATAAAAAACAATTAAACCCTTGTTTAAAATGTTTTCAATATCTATTTCTATAAAATTGATCTTTTATATTTGTACACACAGATACAATGCATAACAGATATTAAAGTACATCACCATCTATCCCTATAGTTTTCAAACTGATCATTAATTTACTTGTCCAGATTTGGATTACTGGTATTTATTTCTTCTTTTATGGCTTTATTTATCTATCTATCTATCTATCTATCTATCTATCTATCTATCTATCTATCTCTCTATCTCTCTATCTATCTATCATCTATCTATCTATCTATCTATCTATCTATCTATCTATCTATCTATGTATCTCCCTATCAATATATCTCTCTATCACCCTATATACATTTCTTTATTATAGATGTGTATATTTTCATTTCTATATGAATCATTTAAAAGCCCTGCCTCTAAGCCTCTAACCAAATAAAAAACAATTAAACCCTTGTTTTACATGTTTTTAATATCTATTTCTATAATATTGATTTTTTATATTTGTACACACAGACACAATGCATAACAGATATTAAAGTAGATCACCATCTATCCCTATAGTTTTCATACTGATCATTAATTTACTTGTCCAGATTTGGATTACTGGGATTACTGGTATTTATTTCTTCTTTTATGGCTCTATCTATCTATCTATCTATATCACTACATACATTTCTTTCTTATAGATGTGTATATTTTCATTTCTATATTATTCATTTAAATGCCATGCCTTTAATTAAATAAAAAGAGAAAAGCCCCTTGTATAAAAAAATTAATATATTTTTCTATAATATTGATCTTCTATATTTATACACACAGATATAATGCATAACAGATATTAAAGTACATTACCATCTATCTATATAGTTTTCATACTGATCATTAATTTACTTGTCCAGATTTGGATTACTGGGATTACTGGTATTTATTTCTTCTTTTATGGCTCTATCTATCTATCTATCTATCTATCTATCTCACTACATATATTTCTTTCTTATAGATGTGTATATTTTCATTTCTATATTATTCATTTAAATGCCATGCCTTTAATTAAATAAAAAAAGAAAAGCCCCTTGTATAAAAAAATTAATATATTTTCCTATAATATTGACCTTCTATATTTATACACACAGATATAATGCATAACAGATATTAAAGCACATTACCATCTATCTATATAGTTTTCATACTGATCATTAATTAACTTGTCCAGATTTGGATTACTGGTATTCATTTTTTCTTTTATGGCTCTATCTTTCTATCTATCTATCTATCTATCTATCTATCTATCTATCTATCTATCTATCTATCTATCTATCTATCTATCTATTTATCCCCCTATCTATCTCCCTATCTATATATCTCCCTATCTATATATCTCCCTATCTATCACCCTATATACATTTCTTTATTATAGATGTGTATATTTTCATTTCTATATTAATCATTTAAAAGCCCTGCCTCTAAGCCTCTAACCAAATAAAAAACAATTAAACCCTTGTTTTACATGTTTTTAATATCTATTTCTATAATATTGATCTTTTATATTTGTACACACAGACACAATGCATAACAGATATTAAAGTAGATCACCATCTATCAATATAGTTTTCATACTGATCATTAATTTACTTGTCCAGATTTGGATTACTGGAATTCATTTCTTCTTTTATGGCTCTATCTATCTATCTATCTATCTATCTATCTATCTATCTCTCTATCTCTCTATCTCCCTATATTTATTTCTTTATTATAGATGTTTATATTTTCATTTCTATATTATTCATTTAAATGCCATGCCTGTAACCAAATAAAAACCAGTAATTCCCTTGATTGAAAGATTTATAATATCTATTTCTATAATATTGATTTTCTTTATTTATACACACAGAGATATAATGCACAACAGATATTAAAATACATTACCATCTATCCGTATATTTTTCATATTGAATATTAACCAGCTTGTCTAGATATAGATAATTTGTGTTTATTTCTTATTTATGGCTATATCTCTCTATCTCTCTATCACTCTATCTATCTATCTATCTATCTATCTATCTATCTATCTATCTATGTATCTCCCTATCTATATATCTCCCTATCTATCACCCTATATACGTTTCTTTATTATAGATGTGTATATTTTCATTCCTATATTAATCATTTAAAAGCCCTGCCTCTAAGCCTCTAACCAAATAAAAAACAATTAAACCCTTGTTTTAAATGTTTTTAATATCTATTTCTATAATATTGATCTTTTATATTTGTACACACAGACACAATGCATAACAGATATTAAAATACATCACCATCTATCCCTATAGTTTTCATACTGATCATTAATTTACTTGTCCAGATTTGGATTACTGGGATTACTGGTATTTATTTCTTCTTTTATGGCTCTATCTATCTATCTATCTATCTATATCACTACATACATTTCTTTCTTATAGATGTGTATATTTTCATTTCTATATTATTCATTTAAATGCCATGCCTTTAATTAAATAAAAAAAGAAAAGCCCCTTGTATAAAAAAATTAATATATTTTCCTATAATATTGACCTTCTGTATTTATACAAACAGATATAATGCATAACAGATATTAAAGCACATTACCATCTATCTATATAGTTTTCATACTGATCATTAATTAACTTGTCCAGATTTGGATTACTGGTATTCATTTCTTCTTTTATGGCTCTATCTATCTATCTATCTATCTATCTATCTATCTATCTATCTATCTATCTATCTATCTATCTATCTATCTATTTATCCCCCTATCTATCTCCCTATCTATATATCTCCCTATCTATATATCTCCCTATCTATCACCCTATATACATTTCTTTATTATAGATGTGTATATTTTCATTTCTATATTAATCATTTAAAAGCCCTGCCTCTAAGCCACTAACCAAATAAAAAACAATTAAACCCTTGTTTTACATGTTTTTAATATCTATTTCTATAATATTGATCTTTTATATTTGTACACACAGACACAATGCATAACAGATATTAAAGTACATCACCATCTATCCCTATAGTTTTCATACAGATCATTAATTTACTTGTCCAGATTTGGATTACTGGTATTCATTTCTTCTTTTATGGCTCTATCTATCTATCTATCTATCTATATATCTCCCTATATTTATTTCTTTATTATAGATGTGTATATTTTCATTTCTATATTATTCATTTAAATGCCATGCCTGTAACCAAATAAAAAACAGTAATTCCCTTGATTGAAAGATTTATAATATCTATTTCTATAATATTGATTTTCTTTATTTATACACACAGAGATATAATGCACAACAGATATTAAAATACATTACCATCTATCCGTATATTTTTCATATTGAATATTAACCAGCTTGTCTAGATATGGATAATTTGTGTTTATTTCTTATTTATGGCTATATCTCTCTATCTCTCTATCACTCTATCTATCTATCTATCTATCTATCTATCTATCTCCCTATATTCATTTCTTTATTGTAGATGTGTATATTTCCATTTCTATGTTATTGATTTAAATGTCAAGCATTTAAGTAAATAGGGGCGCCCAGTGAAAGGAGCCGCGGCGAGGTACGGGTCGTCGCGAGTGCCAGAAGCCCCAGAACGCGGCCGCGGTAAGGACCCCGGCAGAGTGAGGCGTCTTCACCGCTGCCTGTCGGCGCCCGACCTGCTGGCGCCCGGCCCCGGCGCCGCCGAGCGCACAGCCCGTGTCCGCACGGCCGGAAAAGCCGCGGAAAATTGCGCCGGAGCGGCGTCGGCGCCGGAGTGTTTGTCAGGCAGTCAATCGCACGCACCCACCGCCCGGGGTCCTTCCATTTTCCCGCCTTTTTGGCCGCCATCCTTGGGAGGTCAAGCCGGGCACGACCGGGCAGCCATGTTGTGCGTGGCGTGACGTCACTTCCGCCCTTCCTCGCCGCCATCTTTGTTGTGGCTGAAGCCACTTCCGGCAGAGCGGCCATCTTTGTTGTGGCACAATTTAGGCCCCCGCTGCTCTCAGCGCGTCTGTCTAACTTACTTGCCTGAACGAAAAACCTGCCGACGCTGACCGACTCCGAGCACTCCGCCCGATTGTCCGCCGCCTTTCCCGGGGCGAGGACGATGGCGGCGGGGCTCAGCGGCTCCGTAGCTGGGCGGCGGCCGCGCCTGCGGCGGCAGGCATTGGAGTCAACGCCTCTGCCGGGGTCCTCCCGGCCGGCTCCGGAGGGGGGGGGGGGCCGTCGCGGCTCGGCTCGGTTCGGCTCTTTCCGGCCCGTTTCGGCTCGGCTCTTTCCGTCCCGCTTCGGCTCGGTTCGGCATCGCCCGCTTCGGCTCGGCTCGAACCTCCTCGGCCCCCGCTCGGCCCCGCCCCGCCCGGCTCGGCGCACAGCTGCAGTACCGCGCTTTGCCCACAAGGCGGCAGCACTGCCGCAGAGCTCAGCCCGGGGCGGGCGGGGGGGCGCCCCTGCACGTGCAGAGAAGCGAGGCAAGAAACCACGTGTGCAACCCCCTTCCAAAAATTCTTCTCCGAGGTACGTCCCAAAACCCACCCCCCATCGAAACTTAGCAAGCCCTGCCTCTAACCAAATAAAAAACAAAATACACCTTCACTTAAATGTAATTAATATTTATTTCTATCATATTGAGCTATATTTATACACATAGATAAAATGCATAATCAATATAAAAATATATGAACGTCGATCCATATATTTTTCAAATTGAATATTAATCTACTTGTCTAGTTTTAGATAACTTGGGGTTTTTTTTGGTTTTTATTTCAATTTATACATAGATATATCTCCCTTTATTTATTTCTTTATTATAGATGTGTATATTTTCATTTCTATATTACTCGTTTAAAAGCCCTGCCTCTAAGCCTCTAACCAAATAAAAAACAATTAAACCCTTGTTTTAAATGTTTTTAATATCTATTTCTATAATATTGATCTTTTATATTTGTACACACAGACACAATGCATAACAGATATTAAAGTACATCACCATCTATCCCTATAGTTTTCATACTGATCATTAATTTACTTGTCCAGATTTGGATTACTGGTATTTATTTCTTCTTTTATGGCTCTATCTATCTATCTATCTATCTATCTATCTATCTATATCACTACATACATTTCTTTCTTATAGATGTGTATATTTTCATTTCTATATTATTCATTTAAATGCCTTGCCTTTAATTAAATAAAAAAAGAAAAGCCCCTTGTATAAAAAAATTAATATATTTTCCTATAATATTGATCTTCTATATTTATACACACAGATATAATGCATAACAGATATTAAAGTACATTACCATCTATCTATATAGTTTTCATACTGATAATTAATTTACTTGTCCAGATTTGGATTACTGGAATTCATTTCTTCTTTTATGGCTCTATCTATCTATCTATCTATCTATCTATCTATCTATCTATCTATCTATCTATCTATCTATTTATCCCCCTATCTATCTCCCTATCTATATATCTCCCTATCTATGTATCTCCCTATCTATCACCCTATATACATTTCTTTATTATAGATGTGTATATTTTCATTTCTATATGAATCATTTAAAAGCCCTGCCTCTAAGCCTCTAACCAAATAAAAAACAATTAAACCCTTGTTTTACATGTTTTTAATATCTATTTCTATAATATTGATCTTTTATATTTGTACACACAGACACAATGCATAACAGATATTAAAGTACATCACCATCTATCCCTATAGTTTTCATACTGATCATTAATTTACTTGTCCAGATTTGGATTACTGGAATTCATTTCTTTTTTTATGGCTCTATCTATCTATCTATCTATCTATCTATCTATCTATCTATCTATCTATCTATCTATTTATCCCCCTATCTATCTCCCTATCTATATATCTCCCTATCTATATATCTCCCTATCTATCACCCTATATACATTTCTTTATTATAGATGTGTATATTTTCATTTCTATATTAATCATTTAAAAGCCCTGCCTCTAAGCCTCTAACCAAATAAAAAACAATTAAACCCTTGTTTTACATGTTTTTAATATCAATTTCTATAATATTAATCTTCTATATTTGTACACACAGACACAATGCATAACAGATATTAAAGTAGATCACCATCTATCAATATAGTTTTCATACTGATCATTAATTTACTTGTCCAGATTTGGATTACTGGAATTCATTTCTTCTTTTATGGCTCTATCTATCTATCTATCTATCTATCTATCTATCTATCTATCTATCTATCTCTCTATCTCTCTATCTCCCTATATTTATTTCTTTATTATAGATGTTTATATTTTCATTTCTATATTATTCATTTAAATGCCATGCCTGTAAGCAAATAAAAACCAGTAATTCCCTTGATTGAAAGATTTATAATATCTATTTCTATAATATTGATTTTCTTTATTTATACACACAGAGATATAATGCACAACAGATATTAAAATACATTACCATCTATCTGTATATTTTTCATATTGAATATTAACCAGCTTGTCTAGATATAGATAATTTGTGTTTATTTCTTATTTATGGCTATATCTCTCTATCTCTCTATCTCTCTATCTCTCTGTCTATCTATCTATCTATCTATCTATCTATCTATCTATCTATCTATCTATCTATCTATTTATCCCCCTATCTATCTCCCTATCTCTATATCTCCCTATCTATATATCTCCCTATCTATCACCCTATATACATTTCTTTATTATAGATGTGTATATTTTCATTCTATATTAATCATTTAAAAGCCCTGCCTCTAAGCCTCTAACCAAATAAAAAAAAATTAAACCCTTGTTTTACATGTTTTTAATATCTATTTCTATAATATTGATTTTTTATATTTGTACACACAGACACAATGCATAACAGATATTAAAGTAGATCACCATCTATCCCTATAGTTTTCATACTGATCATTAATTTACATGTCCAGATTTGGATTACTGGGATTACTGGTATTTATTTCTTCTTTTATGGCTCTATCTATCTATCTATCTATCTATCTATCTATATCACTACATACATTTCTTTCTTATAGATGTGTATATTTTCATTTCTATATTATTCATTTAAATGCCTTGCCTTTAATTAAATAAAAAAAGAAAAGCCCCTTGTATAAAAAAATTAATATATTTTTCTATAATATTGATCTTCTATATTTATACACACAGATATAATGCATAACAGATATTAAAGTACATTACCATCTATCTATATAGTTTTCATACTGATAATTAATTTACTTGTCCAGATATGGATTACTGGTATTCATTTCTTCTTTTATGGCTCTATCTATCTATCTATCTATCTATCTATCTATCTATCTATCTATCTATCTCACTACATATATTTCTTTCTTATAGATGTGTATATTTTCATTTCTATATTATTCATTTAAATGCCATGCCTTTAATTAAATAAAAAAAGAAAAGCCCCTTGTATAAAAAAATTAATATATTTTCCTATAATATTGACCTTCTATCTTTATACACACAGATATAATGCATAACAGATATTAAAGCACATTACCATCTATCTATATAGTTTTCATACTGAGAATTAATTTACTTGTCCAGATTTGGATTACTGGTATTCATTTCTTCTTTTATGGCTCTATCTATCTATCTATCTATCTATCTATCTATCTATCTATCTATCTATCTATCTATCTATCTATCTATTTATCCCCCTATCTATCTCCCTATCTCTATATCTCCCTATCTATATATCTCCCTATCTATCACCCTATATACATTTCTTTATTATAGATGTGTATATTTTCATTTCTATATTAATCATTTAAAAGCCCTGCCTCTAAGCCTCTAACCAAATAAAAAACAATTAAACCCTTGTTTTACATGTTTTTAATATCTATTTCTATAATATTGATCTTTTATATTTGTACACACAGACACAATGCATAACAGATATTAAAGTACATCACCATCTATCCCTATAGTTTTCATACAGATCATTAATTTACTTGTCCAGATTTGGATTACTGGTATTCATTTCTTCTTTTATGGCTCTATCTATCTATCTATCTATCTATATATCTCCCTATATTTATTTCTTTATTATAGATGTGTATATTTTCATTTCTATATTATTCATTTAAATGCCATGCCTGTAACCAAATAAAAAACAGTAATTCCCTTGATTGAAAGATTTATAATATCTATTTCTATAATATTGATTTTCTTTATTTATACACACAGAGATATAATGCACAACAGATATTAAAATACATTACCATCTATCCGTATATTTTTCTTATTGAATATTAACCAGCTTGTCTAGATATGGATAATTTGTGTTTATTTCTTATTTATGGCTATATCTCTCTATCTCTCTATCACTCTATCTCTCTGTCTATCTATCTATCTATCTATCTATCTATCTATCTATCTATCTATGTATCTCCCTATCAATATATCTCTCTATCACCCTATATACGTTTCTTTATTATAGATGTGTATATTTTCATTTCTATATTAATCATTTAAAAGCCCTGCCTCTAAGCCTCTAACCAAATAAAAAAAAATTAAACCCTTGTTTTACATGTTTTTAATATCTATTTCTATAATATTGATTTTTTATATTTGTACACACAGACACAATGCATAACAGATATTAAAGTAGATCACCATCTATCCCTATAGTTTTCATACTGATCATTAATTTACTTGTCCAGATTTGGATTACTGGGATTACTGGTATTTATTTCTTCTTTTATGGCTCTATCTATCTATCTATCTATCTATCTATCTATATCACTACATATATTTCTTTCTTATAGATGTGTATATTTTCATTTCTATATTATTCATTTAAATGCCATGCCTTTAATTAAATAAAAAAAGAAAAGCCCCTTGTATAAAAAAATTAATATATTTTCCTATAATATTGACCTTCTATATTTATACACACAGATATAATGCATAACAGATATTAAAGCACATTACCATCTATCTATATAGTTTTCATACTGATCATTAATTAACTTGTCCAGATTTGGATTACTGGTATTCATTTCTTCTTTTATGGCTCTATCTATCTATCTATCTATCTATCTATCTATCTATCTATCTATCTATCTATCTATCTATTTATCCCCCTATCTATCTCCCTATCTCTATATCTCCCTATCTATATATCTCCCTATCTATCACCCTATATACATTTCTTTATTATAGATGTGTATATTTTCATTTCTATATTAATCATTTAAAAGCCCTGCCTCTAAGCCTCTAACCAAATAAAAAACAATTAAACCCTTGTTTTACATGTTTTTAATATCTATTTCTATAATATTGATCTTTTATATTTGTACACACAGACACAATGCATAACAGATATTAAAGTACATCACCATCTATCCCTATAGTTTTCATACAGATCATTAATTTACTTGTCCAGATTTGGATTACTGGTATTCATTTCTTCTTTTATGGCTCTATCTATCTATCTATCTATCTATATATCTCCCTATATTTATTTCTTTATTATAGATGTGTATATTTTCATTTCTATATTATTCATTTAAATGCCATGCCTGTAACCAAATAAAAAACAGTAATTCCCTTGATTGAAAGATTTATAATATCTATTTCTATAATATTGATTTTCTTTATTTATACACACAGAGATATAATGCACAACAGATATTAAAATACATTACCATCTATCCGTATATTTTTCATATTGAATATTAACCAGCTTGTCTAGATATGGATAATTTGTGTTTATTTCTTATTTATGGCTATATCTCTCTATCTCTCTATCACTCTATCTCTCTGTCTATCTATCTATCTATCTGTCTATCTATCTATCTATCTATCTATCTATCTATCTATCTATCTATGTATCTCCCTATCAATATATCTCTCTATCACCCTATATACGTTTCTTTATTATAGATGTGTATATTTTCATTTCTATATGAATCATTTAAAAGCCCTGCCTCTAAGCCTCTAACCAAATAAAAAACAATTAAACCCTTGTTTTAAATGTTTTTAATATCTATTTCTATAATATTGATCTTTTATATTTGTACACACAGACACAATGCATAACAGATATTAAAGTACATCACCATCTATCCCTATAGTTTTCATACTGATCATTAATTTACTTGTCCAGATTTGGATTACTGGAATTCATTTCTTCTTTTATGGCTCTATCTATCTATCTATCTATCTATCTATCTATCTATCTATCTCACTACATAAATTTCTTTCTTATAGATGTGTATATTTTCATTTCTATATTATTCATTTAAATGCCATGCCTTTAATTAAATAAAAATAGAAAAGCCCCTTGTATAAAAAAATTAATATATTTTCCTATAATATTGACCTTCTATATTTATACACACAGATATAATGCATAACAGATATTAAAGCACATTACCATCTATCTATATAGTTTTCATACTGATCATTAATTAACTTGTCCAGATTTGGATTACTGGAATTCATTTCTTCTTTTATGGCTCTATCTATCTATCTATCTATCTATCTATCTATCTATCTATCTATCTATCTATCTATCTATCTCCCTATATTTATTTCTTTATTATAGATGTTTATATTTTCATTTCTATATTATTCATTTAAATGCCATGCCTGTAACCAAATAAAAACCAGTAATTCCCTTGATTGAAAGATTTATAATATCTATTTCTATAATATTGATTTTCTTTATTTATACACACAGAGATATAATGCACTACAGATATTAAAATACATTACCATCTATCCGTATATTTTTCAAATTGAATATTAACCAGCTTGTCTAGATATAGATAATTTGTGTTTATTTCTTATTTATGGGTATATCTCTCTCTATCTCTCTATCTCTCTGTCTATCTATCTATCAATCTATCTATCTACCTATCTATCTGTCTGTCTATCTATCTATCTATCTATGTATCTCCCTATCAATATATCTCTCTATCACCCTATATACGTTTCTTTATTATAGATGTGTATATTTTCATTCCTATATTAATCATTTAAAAGCCCTGCCTCTAAGCCTCTAACCAAATAAAAAACAATTAAACCCTTGTTTTAAATGTTTTTAATATCTATTTCTATAATATTGATCTTTTATATTTGTACACACAGACACAATGCATAACAGATATTAAAGTACATCACCATCTATCCCTATAGTTTTCATACTGATCATTAATTTACTTGTCCAGATTTGGATTACTGGAATTCATTTCTTCTTTTATGGCTCTATCTTTCTATCTATCTATCTATCTATCTATCTATCTATCTATCTATCTATCTATCTATCTATCTATCTATCTATCTATCTATCTATCTATCTATCTATCTATCTATCTATCTATCTATCTATCTATCTATCTATCTCCCTATATTCATTTCTTTATTGTAGATGTGTATATTTCCATTTCTATGTTATTGATTTAAATGTCAAGCATTTAAGTAAATAGGGGCGCCCAGTGAAAGGAGCCGCGGCGAGGTACGGGTCGTCGCGAGTGCCAGAAGCCCCAGAACGCGGCCGCGGTAAGGACCCCGGCAGAGTGAGGCGTCTTCACCGCTGCCTGTCGGCGCCCGACCTGCTGGCGCCCGGCCCCGGCGCCGCCGAGCGCACAGCCCTTGTCCGCACGGCCGGAAAAGCCGCGGAAAATTGCGCCGGAGCGGCGTCGGCGCCGGAGTGTTTGTCAGGCAGTCAATCGCACGCACCCACCGCCCGGGGTCCTTCCATTTTCCCGCCTTTTTGGCCGCCATCCTTGGGAGGTCAAGCCGGGCACGACCGGGCAGCCATGTTGTGCGTGGCGTGACGTCACTTCCGCCCTTCCTCGCCGCCATCTTTGTTGTGGCTGAAGCCACTTCCGGCAGAGCGGCCATCTTTGTTGTGGCACAATTTAGGCCCCCGCTGCTCTCAGCGCGTCTGTCTAACTTACTTGCCTGAACGAAAAACCTGCCGACGCTGACCGACTCCGAGCACTCCGCCCGATTGTCCGCCGCCTTTCCCGGGGCGAGGACGATGGCGGCGGGGCTCAGCGGCTCCGTAGCTGGGCGGCGGCCGCGCCTGCGGCGGCAGGCATTGGAGTCAACGCCTCTGCCGGGGTCCTCCCGGCCGGCTCCGGAGGGGGGGGGGGGGCCGTCGCGGCTCGGCTCGGTTCGGCTCTTTCCGGCCCGTTTCGGCTCGGCTCTTTCCGTCCCGCTTCGGCTCGGTTCGGCATCGCCCGCTTCGGCTCGGCTCGAACCTCCTCGGCCCCCGCTCGGCCCCGCCCCGCCCGGCTCGGCGCACAGCTGCAGTACCGCTCTTTGCCCACAAGGCGGCAGCACTGCCGCAGAGCTCAGCCCGGGGCGGGCGGGGGGGCGCCCCTGCACGTGCAGAGAAGCGAGGGCAGAAACCACGTGTGCAACCCCCTTCCAAAAATTCTTCTCCGAGGTACGTCCCAAAACCCACCCCCCATCGAAACTTAGCAAGCCCTGCCTCTAACCAAATAAAAAACAAAATACACCTTCACTTAAATGTAATTAATATTTATTTCTATCATATTGAGCTATATTTATACACATCGATAAAATGCATAATCAATATAAAAATATATGAACGTCGATCCATATATTTTTCAAATTGAATATTAATCTACTTGTCTAGTTTTAGATAACTTGGGTTTTTTTTTGGTTTTTATTTCAATTTATACATAGATATATCTCCCTTTATTTATTTCTTTATTATAGATGTGTATATTTTCATTTCTATATTAATCGTTTAAAAGCCCTGCCTCTAAGCCTCTAACCAAATAAAAAACAATTAAACCCTTGTTTAAAATGTTTTCAATATCTATTTCTATAAAATTGATCTTTTATATTTGTACACACAGATACAATGCATAACAGATATTAAAGTACATCACCATCTATCCCTATAGTTTTCAAACTGATCATTAATTTACTTGTCCAGATTTGGATTACTGGTATTTATTTCTTCTTTTATGGCTTTATTTATCTATCTATCTATCTATCTATCTATCTATCTATCTATCTATCTCTCTATCTCTCTATCTATCTATCATCTATCTATCTATCTATCTATCTATCTATCTATCTATGTATCTCCCTATCAATATATCTCTCTATCACCCTATATACGTTTCTTTATTATAGATGTGTATATTTTCATTTCTATATTAATCATTTAAAAGCCCTGCCTCTAAGCCTCTAACCAAATAAAAAACAATTAAACCCTTGTTTTAAATGTTTTTAATATCTATTTCTATAATATTGATCTTTTATACTTGTACACACAGACACAATGCATAACAGATATTAAAGTACATCACCATCTATCCCTATAGTTTTCATACTGATCATTAATTTACTTGTCCAGATTTGGATTACTGGTATTTATTTCTTCTTTTATGGCTCTATCTATCTATCTATCTATCTATCTATCTATCTATCTCACTACATATATTTCTTTCTTATAGATGTGTATATTTTCATTTCTATATTATTCATTTAAATGCCATGCCTTTAATTAAATAAAAAGAGAAAAGCCCCTTGTATAAAAAAATTAATATATTTTCCTATAATATTGACCTTCTATCTTTATACACACAGATATAATGCATAACAGATATTAAAGCACATTACCATCTATCTATATAGTTTTCATACTGATCATTAATTAACTTGTCCAGATTTGGATTACTGGTATTCATTTCTTCTTTTATGGCTCTATCTATCTATCTATCTACCTCTCTATCTCCCTATATTTATTTCTTTATTATAGATGTGTATATTTTCATTTCTATATTATTCATTTAAATGCCATGCCTGTAAGCAAATAAAAACCAGTAATTCCCTTGATTGAAAGATTTATAATATCTATTTCTATAATATTGATTTTCTTTATTTATACACACAGAGATATAATGCACAACAGATATTAAAATACATTACCATCTATCCGTATATTTTTCATATTGAATATTAACCAGCTTGTCTAGATATGGATAATTTGTGTTTATTTCTTATTTATGGCTATATCTCTCTATCTCTCTATCTATCTCTCTGTCTATCTATCTATCTATCTATCTATCTATCTATCTATCTATCTATCTATGTATCTCCCTATCAATATATCTCTCTATCACCCTATATACGTTTCTTTATTATAGATGTGTATATTTTCATTTCTATATTAATCATTTAAAAGCCCTGCCTCTAAGCCTCTAACCAAATAAAAAAAAATTAAACCCTTGTTTTACATGTTTTTAATATCTATTTCTATAATATTGATTTTTTATATTTGTACACACAGACACAATGCATAACAGATATTAAATTAGATCACCATCTATCCCTATAGTTTTCATACTGATCATTAATTTACTTGTCCAGATTTGGATTACTGGAATTCATTTCTTCTTTTATGGCTCTATCTATCTATCTATCTATCTATCTATCTATCTATCTATCTCACTACATATATTTCTTTCGTATAGATGTGTATATTTTCATTTCTATATTATTCATTTAAATGCCATGCCTTTAATTAAATAAAAATAGAAAAGCCCCTTGTATAAAAAAATTAATATATTTTCCTATAATATTGATCTTTTATATTTATACACACAGATATAATGCATAACAGATATTAAAGCACATTACCATCTATCTATATAGTTTTCATACTGAGAATTAATTTACTTGTCCAGATTTGGATTACTGGTATTCATTTCTTCTTTTATGGCTCTATCTATCTATCTATCTATCTATCTATCTATCTATCTATCTATCTATCTATCTATCTATCTATCTATTTATCCCCCTATCTATCTCCCTATCTCTATATCTCCCTATCTATATATCTCCCTATCTATCACCCTATATACATTTCTTTATTATAGATGTGTATATTTTCATTTCTATATTAATCATTTAAAAGCCCTGCCTCTAAGCCTCTAACCAAATAAAAAACAATTAAACCCTTGTTTTACATGTTTTTAATATCTACTTCTATAATATTAATCTTCTATATTTGTACACACAGACACAATGCATAACAGATATTAAAGTACATCACCATCTATCAATATAGTTTTCATACTGATCATTAATTTACTTGTCCAGATTTGGATTACTGGAATTCATTTCTTCTTTTATGGCTCTATCTATCTATCTATCTATCTATCTATCTATCTATCTATCTCACTACATATATTTCTTTCTTATAGATGTGTATATTTTCATTTCTATATTATTCATTTAAATGCCATGCCTTTAATTAAATAAAAAAAGAAAAGCCCCTTGTATAAAAAAATTAATATATTTTCCTATAATATTGACCTTCTATCTTTATACACACAGATATAATGCATAACAGATATTAAAGCACATTACCATCTATCTATATAGTTTTCATACTGATCATTAATTAACTTGTCCAGATTTGGATTACTGGTATTCATTTCTTCTTTTATGGCTCTATCTATCTATCTATCTATCTATCTATCTATCTATCTATCTATCTATCTATCTATATATCTCCCTATATTTATTTCTTTATTATAGATGTGTATATTTTCATTTCTATATTATTCATTTAAATGCCATGCCTGTAACCAAATAAAAACCAGTAATTCCCTTGATTGAAAGATTTATAATATCTATTTCTATAATATTGATTTTCTTTATTTATACACACAGAGATATAATGCACAACAGATATTAAAATACATTACCATGTATCTGTATATTTTTCATATTGAATATTAACCAGCTTGTCTAGATATAGATAATTTGTGTTTATTTCTTATTTATGGCTATATCTCTCTATCTCTCTATCTCTCTATCTCTCTGTCTATCTATCTATCTATCTATCTATCTATCTATCTATCTATCTATCTATCTATCTATTTATCCCCCTATCTATCTCCCTATCTCTATATCTCCCTATCTATATATCTCCCTATCTATCACCCTATATACATTTCTTTATTATAGATGTGTATATTTTCATTTCTATATTAATCATTTAAAAGCCCTGCCTCTAAGCCTCTAAACAAATAAAAAAAAATTAAACCCTTGTTTTACATGTTTTTAATATCTATTTCTATAATATTGATTTTTTATATTTGTACACACAGACACAATGCATAACAGATATTAAAGTAGATCACCATCTATCCCTATAGTTTTCATACTGATCATTAATTTACTTGTCCAGATTTGGATTACTGGGATTACTGGTATTTATTTCTTCTTTTATGGCTCTATCTATCTATCTATCTATCTATCTATATCACTACATACATTTCTTTCTTATAGATGTGTATATTTTCATTTCTATATTATTCATTTAAATGCCTTGCCTTTAATTAAATAAAAAAAGAAAAGCCCCTTGTATAAAAAAATTAATATATTTTTCTATAATATTGATCTTCTATATTTATACACACAGATATAATGCATAACAGATATTAAAGTACATTACCATCTATCTATATAGTTTTCATACTGATAATTAATTTACTTGTCCAGATATGGATTACTGGTATTCATTTCTTCTTTTATGGCTCTATCTATCTATCTATCTATCTATCTATCTATCTATCTATCTATCTATCTCACTACATATATTTCTTTCTTATAGATGTGTATATTTTCATTTCTATATTATTCATTTAAATGCCATGCCTTTAATTAATTAAAAAAGAAAAGCCCCTTGTATAAAAAAATTGATATATTTTCCTATAATATTGACCTTCTATATTTATACACACAGATATAATGCATAACAGATATTAAAGTACATTACCATCTATCTATATAGTTTTCATACTGATCATTAATTTACTTGTCCAGATTTGGATTACTGGTATTCATTTCTTCTTTTATGGCTCTATCTATCTATCTATTTATCTATCTATCTATCTATCTATCTATCTATCTATCTATCTATCTATCTATCTATCTATCTATCTATCCCCCTATCTATCTCCCTATCTCTATATCTCCCTATCTATATATCTCCCTATCTATCACCCTATATACATTTCTTTATTATAGATGTGTATATTTTCATTTCTATATTAATCATTTAAAAGCCCTGCCTCTAAGCCTCTAACCAAATAAAAAACAATTAAACCCTTGTTTTACATGTTTTTAATATCTATTTCTATAATATTGATCTTTTATATTTGTACACACAGACACAATGCATAACAGATATTAAAGTACATCACCATCTATCCCTATAGTTTTCATACAGATCATTAATTTACTTGTCCAGATTTGGATTACTGGTATTCATTTCTTCTTTTATGGCTCTATCTATCTATATATCTCCCTATCTATCACCCTATATACATTTCTTTCTTATAGATGTGTATATTTTCATTTCTATATTATTCATTTAAATGCCATGCCTGTAACCAAATAATAACCAGTAATTCCCTTGATTGAAAGATTTATAATATCTATTTCTATAATATTGATTTTCTTTATTTATACACACAGAGATATAATGCACAACAGATATTAAAATACATTACCATCTATCCGTATATTTTTCATATTGAATATTAACCAGCTTGTCTAGATATGGATAATTTGTGTTTATTTCTTATTTATGGCTATATCTCTCTATCTCTCTATCTCTCTGTCTATCTATCTATCTATCTATCTATCTATCTATGTATCTCCCTATCAATATATCTCTCTATCACCCTATATACGTTTCTTTATTATAGATGTGTATATTTTCATTTCTATATTAATCATTTAAAAGCCCTGCCTCTAAGCCTCTAACCAAATAAAAAAAAATTAAACCCTTGTTTTACATGTTTTTAATATCTATTTCTATAATATTGATTTTTTATATTTGTACACACAGACACAATGCATAACAGATATTAAATTAGATCACCATCTATCCCTATAGTTTTCATACTGATCATTAATTTACTTGTCCAGATTTGGATTACTGGAATTCATTTCTTCTTTTATGGCTCTATCTATCTATCTATCTATCTATCTATCTATCTATCTATCTATCTCACTACATATATTTCTTTCGTATAGATGTGTATATTTTCATTTCTATATTATTCATTTAAATGCCATGCCTTTAATTAAATAAAAAAAGAAAAGCCCCTTGTATAAAAAAATTAATATATTTTCCTATAATATTGACCTTCTATATTTATACACACAGATATAATGCATAACAGATATTAAAGCACATTACCATCTATCTATATAGTTTTCATACTGATCATTAATTAACTTGTCCAGATTTGGATTACTGGTATTCATTATTTCTTTTATGGCTCTATCTATCTATCTATCTATCTATCTATCTATCTATCTATATATCTCCCTATATTTATTTCTTTATTATAGATGTGTATATTTTCATTTCTATATTATTCATTTAAATGCCATGCCTGTAACCAAATAAAAACCAGTAATTCCCTTGATTGAAAGATTTATAATATCTATTTCTATAATATTGATTTTCTTTATTTATACACACAGAGATATAATGCACAACAGATATTAAAATACATTACCATCTATCCGTATATTTTTCATATTGAATATTAACCAGCTTGTCTAGATATAGATAATTTGTGTTTATTTCTTATTTATGGCTATATCTCTCTATCTCTCTATCACTCTATCTATCTATCTATCTATCTATCTATCTATCTATCTATCTATGTATCTCCCTATCTATATATCTCCCTATCTATCACCCTATATACGTTTCTTTATTATAGATGTGTATATTTTCATTCCTATATTAATCATTTAAAAGCCCTGCCTCTAAGCCTCTAACCAAATAAAAAACAATTAAACCCTTGTTTTAAATGTTTTTAATATCTATTTCTATAATATTGATCTTTTATATTTGTACACACAGACACAATGCATAACAGATATTAAAGTACATCACCATCTATCCCTATAGTTTTCATACTGATCATTAATTTACTTGTCCAGATTTGGATTACTGGGATTACTGGTATTTATTTCTTCTTTTATGGCTCTATCGATCTATCTATCTATCTATCTATCTATCTATCTATCTATCTATATCACTACATACATTTCTTTCTTATAGATGTGTATATTTTCATTTCTATATTATTCATTTAAATGCCTTGCCTTTAATTAAATAAAAAAAGAAAAGCCCCTTGTATAAAAAAATTAATATATTTTCCTATAATATTGATCTTCTATATTTATACACACAGATATAATGCATAACAGATATTAAAGTACATTACCATCTATCTATATAGTTTTCATACTGATAATTAATTTACTTGTCCAGATTTGGATTACTGGAATTCATTTCTTCTTTTATGGCTCTATCTATCTATCTATCTATCTATCTATCTATCTATCTATCTATCTATCTATCTATCTATCTATCTATCTATTTATCCCCCTATCTATCTCCCTATCTATATATCTCCCTATCTATGTATCTCCCTATCTATCACCCTATATACATTTCTTTATTATAGATGTGTATATTTTCATTTCTATATGAATCATTTAAAAGCCCTGCCTCTAAGCCTCTAACCAAATAAAAAACAATTAAACCCTTGTTTTACATGTTTTTAATATCTATTTCTATAATATTGATCTTTTATATTTGTACACACAGACACAATGCATAAGAGATATTAAAGTACATCACCATCTATCCCTATAGTTTTCATACTGATCATTAATTTACTTGTCCAGATTTGGATTACTGGAATTCATTTCTTCTTTTATGGCTCTATCTATCTATCTATCTATCTATCTATCTATCTATCTATCTATCTATCTATCTATCTATCTATCTATCTATCCCCCTATCTATCTCCCTATCTATATATCTCCCTATCTATATATCTCCCTATCTATCACCCTATATACATTTCTTTATTATAGATGTGTATATTTTCATTTCTATATTAATCATTTAAAAGCCCTGCCTCTAAGCCTCTAACCAAATAAAAAACAATTAAACCCTTGTTTTACATGTTTTTAATATCAATTTCTATAATATTAATCTTCTATATTTGTACACACAGACACAATGCATAACAGATATTAAAGTAGATCACCATCTATCAATATAGTTTTCATACTGATCATTAATTTACTTGTCCAGATTTGGATTACTGGAATTCATTTCTTCTTTTATGGCTCTATCTATCTATCTATCTATCTATCTATCTATCTATCTATCTATCTATCTATCTCTCTATCTCTCTATCTCCCTATATTTATTTCTTTATTATAGATGTTTATATTTTCATTTCTATATTATTCATTTAAATGCCATGCCTGTAAGCAAATAAAAACCAGTAATTCCCTTGATTGAAAGATTTATAATATCTATTTCTATAATATTGATTTTCTTTATTTATACACACAGAGATATAATGCACAACAGATATTAAAATACATTACCATCTATCTGTATATTTTTCATATTGAATATTAACCAGCTTGTCTAGATATAGATAATTTGTGTTTATTTCTTATTTATGGCTATATCTCTCTATCTCTCTATCTCTCTATCTCTCTGTCTATCTATCTATCTATCTATCTATCTATCTATCTATCTATCTATCTATCTATCTATTTATCCCCCTATCTATCTCCCTATCTCTATATCTCCCTATCTATATATCTCCCTATCTATCACCCTATATACATTTCTTTATTATAGATGTGTATATATTTTCATTTCTATATTAATCATTTAAAAGCCCTGCCTCTAAGCCTCTAACCAAATAAAAAACAATTAAACCCTTGTTTTACATGTTTTTAATATCTATTTCTATAATATTGATCTTTTATATTTGTACACACAGACACAATGCATAACAGATATTAAAGTACATCACCATCTATCCCTATAGTTTTCATACAGATCATTAATTTACTTGTCCAGATTTGGATTACTGGTATTCATTTCTTCTTTTATGGCTCTATCTATCTATCTATCTATCTATATATCTCCCTATATTTATTTCTTTATTATAGATGTGTATATTTTCATTTCTATATTATTCATTTAAATGCCATGCCTGTAACCAAATAAAAAACAGTAATTCCCTTGATTGAAAGATTTATAATATCTATTTCTATAATATTGATTTTCTTTATTTATACACACAGAGATATAATGCACAACAGATATTAAAATACATTACCATCTATCCGTATATTTTTCATATTGAATATTAACCAGCTTGTCTAGATATGGATAATTTGTGTTTATTTCTTATTTATGGCTATATCTCTCTATCTCTCTATCACTCTATCTCTCTGTCTATCTATCTATCTGTCTATCTATCTATCTATCTATCTATCTATCTATCTATCTATCTATCTATGTATCTCCCTATCAATATATCTCTCTATCACCCTATATACGTTTCTTTATTATAGATGTGTATATTTTCATTTCTATATTAATCATTTAAAAGCCCTGCCTCTAAGCCTCTAACCAAATAAAAAACAATTAAACCCTTGTTTTAAATGTTTTTAATATCTACTTCTATAATATTGATCTTTTATATTTGTACACACAGACACAATGCATAACAGATATTAAAGTACATCACCATCTATCCCTATAGTTTTCATACTGATCATTAATTAACTTGTCCAGATTTGGATTACTGGAATTCATTTCTTCTTTTATGGCTCCATCTATCTATCTATCCATCTATCTGTCTGTCTGTCTGTCTGTCTCTCTATCTATCTATCTATCTATCTATCTATCTATCTATCTATCTATCTATCTATCTATCTATCTATCTATCTATCTATCTATCTATCTATCTATCTATCTATCTATCTATCTATCTATCTATCTATCTATCTCCCTATATACATTTCTTTCTTATAGATGTGTATATTTTCATTTCTATATTATTCTATATATCACAGCTGCAGTACCGCTCTGTGTCCACAAGGCGGCAGCACTGCCGCACAGCTCAGCCCGGGGCGGGCGGGGGGGCGCCCCTGCACGTGCAGAGAAGCGAGGCAAGAAACCACGTGTGCAACCCCCTTCCAAAAATTCTTCTCCGAGGTACGTCCCAAAACCCACCCCCCATCGAAACTTAGCAAGCCCTGCCTCTAACCAAATAAAAAACAAAATACACCTTCACTTAAATGTAATTAATATTTATTTCTATCATATTGAGCTATATTTATACACATAGATAAAATGCATAATCAATATAAAAATATATGAACGTCTATCCATATATTTTTCAAATTGAATATTAATCTACTTGTCTAGTTTTAGATAACTTGGGTTTTTTTTTGGTTTTTATTTCAATTTATACATAGATATATCTCCCTTTATTTATTTCTTTATTATAGATGTGTATATTTTCATTTCTATATTAATCGTTTAAAAGCCCTGCCTCTAAGCCTCTAACCAAATAAAAAACAATTAAACCCTTGTTTAAAATGTTTTCAATATCTATTTCTATAAAATTGATCTTTTATATTTGTACACACAGATACAATGCATAACAGATATTAAAGTACATCACCATCTATCCCTATAGTTTTCAAACTGATCATTAATTAACTTGTCCAGATTTGGATTACTGGTATTTATTTCTTCTTTTATGGCTTTATCTATCTCTCTCTCTATCTATCTATCTATCTATCTATCTATCTATCTATCTATCTATCTATCTATCTATCTATCTGTCTATCTATCTATCTATCTCTCTATCTATCTATCTATCTATCTATCTATCTATCTATCTATGTATCTCCCTATCTATATATCTCTCTATCACCCTATATACGTTTCTTTATTATAGAAGTGTATATTTTCATTTCTATATTAATCATTTAAAAGCCCTGCCTCTAAGCCTCTAACCAAATAAAAAACAATTAAACCCTTGTTTTAAATGTTTTTAATATCTATTTCTATAATATTGATCTGTTATACTTGTACACACAGACACAATGCATAACAGATATTAAAGTACATCACCATCTATCCCTATAGTTTTCATACTGATCATTAATTTACTTGTCCAGATTTGGATTACTGGTATTTATTTCTTCTTTTACGGCTCTATCTATCTATCTATCTATCTATCTATCTATCTATCTCACTACATATATTTCTTTCTTATAGATGTGTATATTTTCATTTCTATATTATTCATTTAAATGCCATGCCTTTAATTAAATAAAAAGAGAAAAGCCCCTTGTATAAAAAAATTAATATATTTTCCTATAATATTGACCTTCTATCTTTATACACACAGATATAATGCATAACAGATATTAAAGCACATTACCATCTATCTATATAGTTTTCATACTGATCATTAATTAACTTGTCCAGATTTGGATTACTGGTATTCATTTCTTCTTTTATGGCTCTATCTATCTATCTATCTATCTCTCTATCTCCCTATATTTATTTCTTTATTATAGATGTGTATATTTTCATTTCTATATTATTCATTTAAATGCCATGCCTGTAACCAAATAAAAACCAGTAATTCCCTTGATTGAAAGATTTATAATATCTATTTCTATAATATTGATTTTCTTTATTTATACACACAGAGATATAATGCACAACAGATATTAAAATACATTACCATCTATCCGTATATTTTTCATATTGAATATTAACCAGCTTGTCTAGATATGGATAATTTGTGTTTATTTCTTATTTATGGCTATATCTCTCTATCTCTCTATCTCTCTGTCTATCTATCTATCTATCTATCTATCTATCTATCTATCTATCTATGTATCTCCCTATCAATATATCTCTCTATCACCCTATATACATTTCTTTATTATAGATGTGTATATTTTCATTTCTATATGAATCATTTAAAAGCCCTGCCTCTAAGCCTCTAACCAAATAAAAAACAATTAAACCCTTGTTTTACATGTTTTTAATATCTATTTCTATAATATTGATTTTTTATATTTGTACACACAGACACAATGCATAACAGATATTAAAGTAGATCACCATCTATCCCTATAGTTTTCATACTGATCATTAATTTACTTGTCCAGATTTGGATTACTGGGATTACTGGTATTTATTTCTTCTTTTATGGCTCTATCTATCTATCTATCTATATCACTACATACATTTCTTTCTTATAGATGTGTATATTTTCATTTCTATATTATTCATTTAAATGCCATGCCTTTAATTAAATAAAAAGAGAAAAGCCCCTTGTATAAAAAAATTAATATATTTTTCTATAATATTGATCTTCTATATTTATACACACAGATATAATGCATAACAGATATTAAAGTACATTACCATCTATCTATATAGTTTTCATACTGATCATTAATTTACTTGTCCAGATTTGGATTACTGGGATTACTGGTATTTATTTCTTCTTTTATGGCTCTATCTATCTATCTATCTATCTATCTATCTCACTACATATATTTCTTTCTTATAGATGTGTATATTTTCATTTCTATATTATTCATTTAAATGCCATGCCTTTAATTAAATAAAAAAAGAAAAGCCCCTTGTATAAAAAAATTAATATATTTTCCTATAATATTGACCTTCTATATTTATACACACAGATATAATGCATAACAGATATTAAAGCACATTACCATCTATCTATATAGTTTTCATACTGATCATTAATTAACTTGTCCAGATTTGGATTACTGGTATTCATTTTTTCTTTTATGGCTCTATCTTTCTATCTATCTATCTATCTATCTATCTATCTATCTATCTATCTATCTATCTATCTATCTATCTATCTATCTATCTATTTATCCCCCTATCTATCTCCCTATCTATATATCTCCCTATCTATATATCTCCCTATCTATCACCCTATATACATTTCTTTATTATAGATGTGTATATTTTCATTTCTATATTAATCATTTAAAAGCCCTGCCTCTAAGCCTCTAACCAAATAAAAAACAATTAAACCCTTGTTTTACATGTTTTTAATATCTATTTCTATAATATTGATCTTTTATATTTGTACACACAGACACAATGCATAACAGATATTAAAGTAGATCACCATCTATCAATATAGTTTTCATACTGATCATTAATTTACTTGTCCAGATTTGGATTACTGGAATTCATTTCTTCTTTTATGGCTCTATCTATCTATCTATCTATCTATCTATCTATCTATCTATCTCTCTATCTCTCTATCTCCCTATATTTATTTCTTTATTATAGATGTTTATATTTTCATTTCTATATTATTCATTTAAATGCCATGCCTGTAACCAAATAAAAACCAGTAATTCCCTTGATTGAAAGATTTATAATATCTATTTCTATAATATTGATTTTCTTTATTTATTCACACAGAGATATAATGCACAACAGATATTAAAATACATTACCATCTATCCGTATATTTTTCATATTGAATATTAACCAGCTTGTCTAGATATAGATAATTTGTGTTTATTTCTTATTTATGGCTATATCTCTCTATCTCTCTATCACTCTATCTATCTATCTATCTATCTATCTATCTATCTATCTATGTATCTCCCTATCTATATATCTCCCTATCTATCACCCTATATACGTTTCTTTATTATAGATGTGTATATTTTCATTCCTATATTAATCATTTAAAAGCCCTGCCTCTAAGCCTCTAACCAAATAAAAAACAATTAAACCCTTGTTTTAAATGTTTTTAATATCTATTTCTATAATATTGATCTTTTATATTTGTACACACAGACACAATGCATAACAGATATTAAAATACATCACCATCTATCCCTATAGTTTTCATACTGATCATTAATTTACTTGTCCAGATTTGGATTACTGGGATTACTGGTATTTATTTCTTCTTTTATGGCTCTATCTATCTATCTATCTATCTATCTATATCACTACATACATTTCTTTCTTATAGATGTGTATATTTTCATTTCTATATTATTCATTTAAATGCCATGCCTTTAATTAAATAAAAAAAGAAAAGCCCCTTGTATAAAAAAATTAATATATTTTCCTATAATATTGACCTTCTGTATTTATACAAACAGATATAATGCATAACAGATATTAAAGCACATTACCATCTATCTATATAGTTTTCATACTGATCATTAATTAACTTGTCCAGATTTGGATTACTGGTATTCATTTCTTCTTTTATGGCTCTATCTATCTATCTATCTATCTATCTATCTATCTATCTATCTATCTATCTATCTATATATCTCCCTATATTTATTTTATTATAGATGTGTATATTTTCATTTCTATATTATTCATTTAAATGCCATGCCTGTAACCAAATAAAAACCAGTAATTCCCTTGATTGAAAGATTTATAATATCTATTTCCATAATATTGATTTTCTTTATTTATACACACAGAGATATAATGCACAACAGATATTAAAATACATTACCATCTATCCGTATATTTTTCATATTGAATATTAACCAGCTTGTCTAGATATGGATAATTTGTGTTTATTTCTTATTTATGGCTATATCTCTCTATCTCTCTATCACTCTATCTATCTATCTATCTATCTATCTATCTATCTATCTATCTCCCTATCTATATATCTCCCTATCTATCACCCTATATACGTTTCTTTATTATAGATGTGTATATTTTCATTCCTATATTAATCATTTAAAAGCCCTGCCTCTAAGCCTCTAACCAAATAAAAAACAATTAAACCCTTGTTTTAAATGTTTTTAATATCTATTTCTATAATATTGATCTTTTATATTTGTACACACAGACACAATGCATAACAGATATTAAAATACATCACCATCTATCCCTATAGTTTTCATACTGATCATTAATTTACTTGTCCAGATTTGGATTACTGGGATTACTGGTATTTATTTCTTCTTTTATGGCTCTATCTATCTATCTATCTATCTATCTATATCACTACATACATTTCTTTCTTATAGATGTGTATATTTTCATTTCTATATTATTCATTTAAATGCCATGCCTTTAATTAAATAAAAAAAGAAAAGCCCCTTGTATAAAAAAATTAATATATTTTCCTATAATATTGACCTTCTATATTTATACACACAGATATAATGCATAACAGATATTAAAGCACATTACCATCTATCTATATAGTTTTCATACTGATCATTAATTAACTTGTCCAGATTTGGATTACTGGTATTCATTTCTTCTTTTATGGCTCTATCTATCTATCTATCTATCTATCTATCTATCTATCTATCTATCTATCTATATATCTCCCTATATTTATTTTATTATAGATGTGTATATTTTCATTTCTATATTATTCATTTAAATGCCATGCCTGTAACCAAATAAAAACCAGTAATTCCCTTGATTGAAAGATTTATAATATCTATTTCTATAATATTGATTTTCTTTATTTATACACACAGAGATATAATGCACAACAGATATTAAAATACATTACCATCTATCCGTATATTTTTCATATTGAATATTAACCAGCTTGTCTAGATATAGATAATTTGTGTTTATTTCTTATTTATGGCTATATCTCTCTATCTCTCTATCACTCTATCTATCTATCTATCTATCAATCTATCTATCTATGTATCTCCCTATCTATATATCTCCCTATCTATCACCCTATATACGTTTCTTTATTATAGATGTGTATATTTTCATTCCTATATTAATCATTTAAAAGCCCTGCCTCTAAGCCTCTAACCAAATAAAAAACAATTAAACCCTTGTTTTAAATGTTTTTAATATCTATTTCTATAATATTGATCTTTTATATTTGTACACACAGACACAATGCATAACAGATATTAAAGTACATCACCATCTATCCCTATAGTTTTCATACTGATCATTAATTTACTTGTCCAGATTTGGATTACTGGGATTACTGGTATTTATTTCTTCTTTTATGGCTCTATCTATCTATCTATCTATCTATCTATCTATATCACTACATACATTTCTTTCTTATAGATGTGTATATTTTCATTTCTATATTATTCATTTAAATGCCATGCCTTTAATTAAATAAAAAAAGAAAAGCCCCTTGTATAAAAAAATTAATATATTTTCCTATAATATTGATCTTCTATATTTATACACACAGATATAATGCATAACAGATATTAAAGTACATTACCATCTATCTATATAGTTTTCATACTGATAATTAATTTACTTGTCCAGATTTGGATTACTGGTATTCATTTCTTCTTTTATGGCTCTATCTATCTATCTATCTATCTATCTATCTATCTATCTATCTATCTATCTATCTATCTATCTATCTATTTATCCCCCTATCTATCTCCCTATCTCTATATCTCCCTATCTATATATCTCCCTATCTATCACCCTATATACATTTCTTTATTATAGATGTGTATATTTTCATTTCTATATTAATCATTTAAAAGCCCTGCCTCTAAGCCACTAACCAAATAAAAAACAATTAAACCCTTGTTTTACATGTTTTTAATATCTATTTCTATAATATTGATCTTTTATATTTGTACACACAGACACAATGCATAACAGATATTAAAGTACATCACCATCTATCCCTATAGTTTTCATACTGATCATTAATTTACTTGTCCAGATTTGGATTACTGGAATTCATTTCTTCTTTTATGGCTCTATCTATCTATCTATCTATCTATCTATCTATCTATCTATCTATCTATCTATCTATCTATCTATCTATCTATCTATCTCCCTATATTCATTTCTTTATTGTAGATGTGTATATTTCCATTTCTATGTTATTGATTTAAATGTCAAGCATTTAAGTAAATAGGGGCGCCCAGTGAAAGGAGCCGCGGCGAGGTACGGGTCGTCGCGAGTGCCAGAAGCCCCAGAACGCGGCCGCGGTAAGGACCCCGGCAGAGTGAGGCGTCTTCACCGCTGCCTGTCGGCGCCCGACCTGCTGGCGCCCGGCCCCGGCGCCGCCGAGCGCACAGCCCGTGTCCGCACGGCCGGAAAAGCCGCGGAAAATTGCGCCGGAGCGGCGTCGGCGCCGGAGTGTTTGTCAGGCAGTCAATCGCACGCACCCACCGCCCGGGGTCCTTCCATTTTCCCGCCTTTTTGGCCGCCATCCTTGGGAGGTCAAGCCGGGCACGACCGGGCAGCCATGTTGTGCGTGGCGTGACGTCACTTCCGCCCTTCCTCGCCGCCATCTTTGTTGTGGCTGAAGCCACTTCCGGCAGAGCGGCCATCTTTGTTGTGGCACAATTTAGGCCCCCGCTGCTCTCAGCGCGTCTGTCTAACTTACTTGCCTGAACGAAAAACCTGCCGACGCTGACCGACTCCGAGCACTCCGCCCGATTGTCCGCCGCCTTTCCCGGGGCGAGGACGATGGCGGCGGGGCTCAGCGGCTCCGTAGCTGGGCGGCGGCCGCGCCTGCGGCGGCAGGCATTGGAGTCAACGCCTCTGCCGGGGTCCTCCCGGCCGGCTCCGGAGGGGGGGGGGGGCCGTCGCGGCTCGGCTCGGTTCGGCTCTTTCCGGCCCGTTTCGGCTCGGCTCTTTCCGTCCCGCTTCGGCTCGGTTCGGCATCGCCCGCTTCGGCTCGGCTCGAACCTCCTCGGCCCCCGCTCGGCCCCGCCCCGCCCGGCTCGGCGCACAGCTGCAGTACCGCTCTTTGCCCACAAGGCGGCAGCACTGCCGCAGAGCTCAGCCCGGGGCGGGCGGGGGGGCGCCCCTGCACGTGCAGAGAAGCGAGGGCAGAAACCACGTGTGCAACCCCCTTCCAAAAATTCTTCTCCGAGGTACGTCCCAAAACCCACCCCCCATCGAAACTTAGCAAGCCCTGCCTCTAACCAAATAAAAAACAAAATACACCTTCACTTAAATGTAATTAATATTTATTTCTATCATATTGAGCTATATTTATACACATAGATAAAATGCATAATCAATATAAAAATATATGAACGTCGATCCATATATTTTTCAAATTGAATATTAATCTACTTGTCTAGTTTTAGATAACTTGGGTTTTTTTTTGGTTTTTATTTCAATTTAAACATAGATATATCTCCCTTTATTTATTTCTTTATTATAGATGTGTATATTTTCATTTCTATATTACTCGTTTAAAAGCCCTGCCTCTAAGCCTCTAACCAAATAAAAAACAATTAAACCCTTGTTTTAAATGTTTTTAATATCTATTTCTATAATATTGATCTTTTATATTTGTACACACAGACACAATGCATAACAGATATTAAAGTACATCACCATCTATCCCTATAGTTTTCATACTGATCATTAATTTACTTGTCCAGATTTGGATTACTGGTATTTATTTCTTCTTTTCTGGCTCTATCTATCTATCTATCTATCTATCTATATCACTACATACATTTCTTTCTTATAGATGTGTATATTTTCATTTCTATATTATTCATTTAAATGCCTTGCCTTTAATTAAATAAAAAAAGAAAAGCCCCTTGTATAAAAAAATTAATATATTTTCCTATAATATTGATCTTCTATATTTATACACACAGATATAATGCATAACAGATATTAAAGTACATTACCATCTATCTATATAGTTTTCATACTGATAATTAATTTACTTGTCCAGATTTGGATTACTGGAATTCATTTCTTCTTTTATGGCTCTATCTATCTATCTATCTATCTATCTATCTATCTATCTATCTATCTATCTATCTATCTATCTATCTATTTATCCCCCTATCTATCTCCCTATCTATATATCTCCCTATCTATGTATCTCCCTATCTATCACCCTATATACATTTCTTTATTATAGATGTGTATATTTTCATTTCTATATGAATCATTTAAAAGCCCTGCCTCTAAGCCTCTAACCAAATAAAAAACAATTAAACCCTTGTTTTACATGTTTTTAATATCTATTTCTATAATATTGATCTTTTATATTTGTACACACAGACACAATGCATAACAGATATTAAAGTACATCACCATCTATCCCTATAGTTTTCATACTGATCATTAATTTACTTGTCCAGATTTGGATTACTGGAATTCATTTCTTCTTTTATGGCTCTATCTATCTATCTATCTATCTATCTATCTATCTATCTATCTATCTATCTATCTATTTATCCCCCTATCTATCTCCCTATCTATATATCTCCCTATCTATATATCTCCCTATCTATCACCCTATAAGCCTCTAACCAAATAAAAAACAATTAAACCCTTGTTTTACATGTTTTTAATATCAATTTCTATAATATTAATCTTCTATATTTGTACACACAGACACAATGCATAACAGATATTAAAGTAGATCACCATCTATCAATATAGTTTTCATACTGATCATTAATTTACTTGTCCAGATTTGGATTACTGGAATTCATTTCTTCTTTTATGGCTCTATCTATCTATCTATCTATCTATCTATCTATCTATCTATCTATCTATCTATCTCTCTATCTCTCTATCTCCCTATATTTATTTCTTTATTATAGATGTTTATATTTTCATTTCTATATTATTCATTTAAATGCCATGCCTGTAAGCAAATAAAAACCAGTAATTCCCTTGATTGAAAGATTTATAATATCTATTTCTATAATATTGATTTTCTTTATTTATACACACAGATATAATGCACAACAGATATTAAAATACATTACCATCTATCCGTATATTTTTCATATTGAATATTAACCAGCTTGTCTAGATATGGATAATTTGTGTTTATTTCTTATTTATGGCTATATCTCTCTATCTCTCTATCTCTCTGTCTATCTATCTATCTATCTATCTATCTATCTATCTATGTATCTCCCTATCAATATATCTCTCTATCACCCTATATACATTTCTTTATTATAGATGTGTATATTTTCATTTCTATATGAATCATTTAAAAGCCCTGCCTCTAAGCCTCTAACCAAATAAAAAACAATTAAACCCTTGTTTTACATGTTTTTAATATCTATTTCTATAATATTGATTTTTTATATTTGTACACACAGACACAATGCATAACAGATATTAAAGTAGATCACCATCTATCCCTATAGTTTTCATACTGATCATTAATTTACTTGTCCAGATTTGGATTACTGGGATTACTGGTATTTATTTCTTCTTTTATGGCTCTATCTATCTATCTATCTATATCACTACATACATTTCTTTCTTATAGATGTGTATATTTTCATTTCTATATTATTCATTTAAATGCCATGCCTTTAATTAAATAAAAAGAGAAAAGCCCCTTGTATAAAAAAATTAATATATTTTTCTATAATATTGATCTTCTATATTTATACACACAGATATAATGCATAACAGATATTAAAGTACATTACCATCTATCTATATAGTTTTCATACTGATCATTAATTTACTTGTCCAGATTTGGATTACTGGGATTACTGGTATTTATTTCTTCTTTTATGGCTCTATCTATCTATCTATCTATCTATCTATCTATCTCACTACATATATTTCTTTCTTATAGATGTGTATATTTTCATTTCTATATTATTCATTTAAATGCCATGCCTTTAATTAAATAAAAAAAGAAAAGCCCCTTGTATAAAAAAATTAATATATTTTCCTATAATATTGACCTTCTATATTTATACACACAGATATAATGCATAACAGATATTAAAGCACATTACCATCTATCTATATAGTTTTCATACTGATCATTAATTAACTTGTCCAGATTTGGATTACTGGTATTCATTTTTTCTTTTATGGCTCTATCTTTCTATCTATCTATCTATCTATCTATCTATCTATCTATCTATCTATCTATCTATCTATCTATCTATCTATTTATCCCCCTATCTATCTCCCTATCTATATATCTCCCTATCTATATATCTCCCTATCTATCACCCTATATACATTTCTTTATTATAGATGTGTATATTTTCATTTCTATATGAATCATTTAAAAGCCCTGCCTCTAAGCCTCTAACCAAATAAAAAACAATTAAACCCTTGTTTTACATGTTTTTAATATCTATTTCTATAATATTGATCTTTTATATTTGTACACACAGACACAATGCATAACAGATATTAAAGTAGATCACCATCTATCAATATAGTTTTCATACTGATCATTAATTTACTTGTCCAGATTTGGATTACTGGAATTCATTTCTTCTTTTATGGCTCTATCTATCTATCTATCTATCTATCTATCTATCTATCTCTCTATCTCTCTATCTCCCTATATTTATTTCTTTATTATAGATGTTTATATTTTCATTTCTATATTATTCATTTAAATGCCATGCCTGTAACCAAATAAAAACCAGTAATTCCCTTGATTGAAAGATTTATAATATCTATTTCTATAATATTGATTTTCTTTATTTATACACACAGAGATATAATGCACAACAGATATTAAAATACATTACCATCTATCCGTATATTTTTCATATTGAATATTAACCAGCTTGTCTAGATATAGATAATTTGTGTTTATTTCTTATTTATGGCTATATCTCTCTATCTCTCTATCACTCTATCTATCTATCTATCTATCTATCTATCTATCTATCTATCTATGTATCTCCCTATCTATATATCTCCCTATCTATCACCCTATATACGTTTCTTTATTATAGATGTGTATATTTTCATTCCTATATTAATCATTTAAAAGCCCTGCCTCTAAGCCTCTAACCAAATAAAAAACAATTAAACCCTTGTTTTAAATGTTTTTAATATCTATTTCTATAATATTGATCTTTTATATTTGTACACACAGACACAATGCATAACAGATATTAAAATACATCACCATCTATCCCTATAGTTTTCATACTGATCATTAATTTACTTGTCCAGATTTGGATTACTGGGATTACTGGTATTTATTTCTTCTTTTATGGCTCTATCTATCTATCTATCTATCTATCTATCTATATCACTACATACATTTCTTTCTTATAGACGTGTATATTTTCATTTCTATATTATTCATTTAAATGCCATGCCTTTAATTAAATAAAAAAAGAAAAGCCCCTTGTATAAAAAAATTAATATATTTTCCTATAATATTGACCTTCTATATTTATACACACAGATATAATGCATAACAGATATTAAAGCACATTACCATCTATCTATATAGTTTTCATACTGATCATTAATTAACTTGTCCAGATTTGGATTACTGGTATTCATTTCTTCTTTTATGGCTCTATCTATCTATCTATCTATCTATCTATCTATCTATCTATCTATCTATCTATCTATATATCTCCCTATATTTATTTTATTATAGATGTGTATATTTTCATTTCTATATTATTCATTTAAATGCCATGCCTGTAACCAAATAAAAACCAGTAATTCCCTTGATTGAAAGATTTATAATATCTATTTCCATAATATTGATTTTCTTTATTTATACACACAGAGATATAATGCACAACAGATATTAAAATACATTACCATCTATCCGTATATTTTTCATATTGAATATTAACCAGCTTGTCTAGATATAGATAATTTGTGTTTATTTCTTATTTATGGCTATATCTCTCTATCTCTCTATCACTCTATCTATCTATCTATCTATCTATCTATCTATCTATCTATGTATCTCCCTATCTATATATCTCCCTATCTATCACCCTATATACGTTTCTTTATTATAGATGTGTATATTTTCATTCCTATATTAATCATTTAAAAGCCCTGCCTCTAAGCCTCTAACCAAATAAAAAACAATTAAACCCTTGTTTTAAATGTTTTTAATATCTATTTCTATAATATTGATCTTTTATATTTGTACACACAGACACAATGCATAACAGATATTAAAATACATCACCATCTATCCCTATAGTTTTCATACTGATCATTAATTTACTTGTCCAGATTTGGATTACTGGGATTACTGGTATTTATTTCTTCTTTTATGGCTCTATCTATCTATCTATCTATCTATCTATCTATCTATATCACTACATACATTTCTTTCTTATAGACGTGTATATTTTCATTTCTATATTATTCATTTAAATGCCATGCCTTTAATTAAATAAAAAAAGAAAAGCCCCTTGTATAAAAAAATTAATATATTTTCCTATAATATTGACCTTCTATATTTATACACACAGATATAATGCATAACAGATATTAAAGCACATTACCATCTATCTATATAGTTTTCATACTGATCATTAATTAACTTGTCCAGATTTGGATTACTGGTATTCATTTCTTCTTTTATGGCTCTATCTATCTATCTATCTATCTATCTATCTATCTATCTATCTATCTATCTATCTATATATCTCCCTATATTTATTTTATTATAGATGTGTATATTTTCATTTCTATATTATTCATTTAAATGCCATGCCTGTAACCAAATAAAAACCAGTAATTCCCTTGATTGAAAGATTTATAATATCTATTTCTATAATATTGATTTTCTTTATTTATACACACAGAGATATAATGCACAACAGATATTAAAATACATTACCATCTATCCGTATATTTTTCATATTGAATATTAACCAGCTTGTCTAGATATAGATAATTTGTGTTTATTTCTTATTTATGGCTATATCTCTCTATCTCTCTATCACTCTATCTATCTATCTATCTATCAATCTATCTATCTATGTATCTCCCTATCTATATATCTCCCTATCTATCACCCTATATACGTTTCTTTATTATAGATGTGTATATTTTCATTCCTATATTAATCATTTAAAAGCCCTGCCTCTAAGCCTCTAACCAAATAAAAAACAATTAAACCCTTGTTTTAAATGTTTTTAATATCTATTTCTATAATATTGATCTTTTATATTTGTACACACAGACACAATGCATAACAGATATTAAAGTACATCACCATCTATCCCTATAGTTTTCATACTGATCATTAATTTACTTGTCCAGATTTGGATTACTGGGATTACTGGTATTTATTTCTTCTTTTATGGCTCTATCTATCTATCTATCTATCTATCTATCTATATCACTACATACATTTCTTTCTTATAGATGTGTATATTTTCATTTCTATATTATTCATTTAAATGCCATGCCTTTAATTAAATAAAAAAAGAAAAGCCCCTTGTATAAAAAAATTAATATATTTTCCTATAATATTGATCTTCTATATTTATACACACAGATATAATGCATAACAGATATTAAAGTACATTACCATCTATCTATATAGTTTTCATACTGATAATTAATTTACTTGTCCAGATTTGGATTACTGGTATTCATTTCTTCTTTTATGGCTCTATCTATCTATCTATCTATCTATCTATCTATCTATCTATCTATCTATCTATCTATCTATCTATCTATCTATCTATTTATCCCCCTATCTATCTCCCTATCTCTATATCTCCCTATCTATATATCTCCCTATCTATCACCCTATATACATTTCTTTATTATAGATGTGTATATTTTCATTTCTATATTAATCATTTAAAAGCCCTGCCTCTAAGCCACTAACCAAATAAAAAACAATTAAACCCTTGTTTTACATGTTTTTAATATCTATTTCTATAATATTGATCTTTTATATTTGTACACACAGACACAATGCATAACAGATATTAAAGTACATCACCATCTATCCCTATAGTTTTCATACTGATCATTAATTTACTTGTCCAGATTTGGATTACTGGAATTCATTTCTTCTTTTATGGCTCTATCTATCTATCTATCTATCTATCTATCTATCTATCTATCTATCTATCTATCTATCTATCTATCTATCTATCTATCTATCTCCCTATATTCATTTCTTTATTGTAGATGTGTATATTTCCATTTCTATGTTATTGATTTAAATGTCAAGCATTTAAGTAAATAGGGGCGCCCAGTGAAAGGAGCCGCGGCGAGGTACGGGTCGTCGCGAGTGCCAGAAGCCCCAGAACGCGGCCGCGGTAAGGACCCCGGCAGAGTGAGGCGTCTTCACCGCTGCCTGTCGGCGCCCGACCTGCTGGCGCCCGGCCCCGGCGCCGCCGAGCGCACAGCCCGTGTCCGCACGGCCGGAAAAGCCGCGGAAAATTGCGCCGGAGCGGCGTCGGCGCCGGAGTGTTTGTCAGGCAGTCAATCGCACGCACCCACCGCCCGGGGTCCTTCCATTTTCCCGCCTTTTTGGCCGCCATCCTTGGGAGGTCAAGCCGGGCACGACCGGGCAGCCATGTTGTGCGTGGCGTGACGTCACTTCCGCCCTTCCTCGCCGCCATCTTTGTTGTGGCTGAAGCCACTTCCGGCAGAGCGGCCATCTTTGTTGTGGCACAATTTAGGCCCCCGCTGCTCTCAGCGCGTCTGTCTAACTTACTTGCCTGAACGAAAAACCTGCCGACGCTGACCGACTCCGAGCACTCCGCCCGATTGTCCGCCGCCTTTCCCGGGGCGAGGACGATGGCGGCGGGGCTCAGCGGCTCCGTAGCTGGGCGGCGGCCGCGCCTGCGGCGGCAGGCATTGGAGTCAACGCCTCTGCCGGGGTCCTCCCGGCCGGCTCCGGAGGGGGGGGGGGCCGTCGCGGCTCGGCTCGGTTCGGCTCTTTCCGGCCCGTTTCGGCTCGGCTCTTTCCGTCCCGCTTCGGCTCGGTTCGGCATCGCCCGCTTCGGCTCGGCTCGAACCTCCTCGGCCCCCGCTCGGCCCCGCCCCGCCCGGCTCGGCGCACAGCTGCAGTACCGCGCTTTGCCCACAAGGCGGCAGCACTGCCGCACAGCTCAGCCCGGGGCGGGCGGGGGGGCGCCCCTGCACGTGCAGAGAAGCGAGGCAAGAAACCACGTGTGCAACCCCCTTCCAAAAATTCTTCTCCGAGGTACGTCCCAAAACCCACCCCCCATCGAAACTTAGCAAGCCCTGCCTCTAACCAAATAAAAAACAAAATACACCTTCACTTAAATGTAATTAATATTTATTTCTATCATATTGAGCTATATTTATACACATAGATAAAATGCATAATCAATATAAAAATATATGAACGTCGATCCATATATTTTTCAAATTGAATATTAATCTACTTGTCTAGTTTTAGATAACTTGGGTTTTTTTTTGGTTTTTATTTCAATTTAAACATAGATATATCTCCCTTTATTTATTTCTTTATTATAGATGTGTATATTTTCATTTCTATATTACTCGTTTAAAAGCCCTGCCTCTAAGCCTCTAACCAAATAAAAAACAATTAAACCCTTGTTTTAAATGTTTTTAATATCTATTTCTATAATATTGATCTTTTATATTTGTACACACAGACACAATGCATAACAGATATTAAAGTACATCACCATCTATCCCTATAGTTTTCATACTGATCATTAATTTACTTGTCCAGATTTGGATTACTGGTATTTATTTCTTCTTTTCTGGCTCTATCTATCTATCTATCTATCTATCTATCTATATCACTACATACATTTCTTTCTTATAGATGTGTATATTTTCATTTCTATATTATTCATTTAAATGCCTTGCCCTTAATTAAATAAAAAAAGAAAAGCCCCTTGTATAAAAAAATTAATATATTTTCCTATAATATTGATCTTCTATATTTATACACACAGATATAATGCATAACAGATATTAAAGTACATTACCATCTATCTATATAGTTTTCATACTGATAATTAATTTACTTGTCCAGATTTGGATTACTGGAATTCATTTCTTCTTTTATGGCTCTATCTATCTATCTATCTATCTATCTATCTATCTATCTATCTATCTATCTATCTATCTATCTATCTATTTATCCCCCTATCTATCTCCCTATCTATATATCTCCCTATCTATGTATCTCCCTATCTATCACCCTATATACATTTCTTTATTATAGATGTGTATATTTTCATTTCTATATGAATCATTTAAAAGCCCTGCCTCTAAGCCTCTAACCAAATAAAAAACAATTAAACCCTTGTTTTACATGTTTTTAATATCTATTTCTATAATATTGATCTTTTATATTTGTACACACAGACACAATGCATAACAGATATTAAAGTACATCACCATCTATCCCTATAGTTTTCATACTGATCATTAATTTACTTGTCCAGATTTGGATTACTGGAATTCATTTCTTCTTTTATGGCTCTATCTATCTATCTATCTATCTATCTATCTATCTATCTATCTATCTATCTATTTATCCCCCTATCTATCTCCCTATCTATATATCTCCCTATCTATATATCTCCCTATCTATCACCCTATAAGCCTCTAACCAAATAAAAAACAATTAAACCCTTGTTTTACATGTTTTTAATATCAATTTCTATAATATTAATCTTCTATATTTGTACACACAGACACAATGCATAACAGATATTAAAGTAGATCACCATCTATCAATATAGTTTTCATACTGATCATTAATTTACTTGTCCAGATTTGGATTACTGGAATTCATTTCTTCTTTTATGGCTCTATCTATCTATCTATCTATCTATCTATCTATCTATCTATCTATCTCTCTATCTCTCTATCTCCCTATATTTATTTCTTTATTATAGATGTTTATATTTTCATTTCTATATTATTCATTTAAATGCCATGCCTGTAAGCAAATAAAAACCAGTAATTCCCTTGATTGAAAGATTTATAATATCTATTTCTATAATATTGATTTTCTTTATTTATACACACAGAGATATAATGCACAACAGATATTAAAATACATTACCATCTATCCGTATATTTTTCATATTGAATATTAACCAGCTTGTCTAGATATGGATAATTTGTGTTTATTTCTTATTTATGGCTATATCTCTCTATCTCTCTATCTCTCTGTCTATCTATCTATCTATCTATCTATCTATCTATCTATCTATCTATGTATCTCCCTATCAATATATCTCTCTATCACCCTATATACATTTCTTTATTATAGATGTGTATATTTTCATTTCTATATGAATCATTTAAAAGCCCTGCCTCTAAGCCTCTAACCAAATAAAAAACAATTAAACCCTTGTTTTACATGTTTTTAATATCTATTTCTATAATATTGATTTTTTATATTTGTACACACAGACACAATGCATAACAGATATTAAAGTAGATCACCATCTATCCCTATAGTTTTCATACTGATCATTAATTTACTTGTCCAGATTTGGATTACTGGGATTACTGGTATTTATTTCTTCTTTTATGGCTCTATCTATCTATCTATCTATATCACTACATACATTTCTTTCTTATAGATGTGTATATTTTCATTTCTATATTATTCATTTAAATGCCATGCCTTTAATTAAATAAAAAGAGAAAAGCCCCTTGTATAAAAAAATTAATATATTTTTCTATAATATTGATCTTCTATATTTATACACACAGATATAATGCATAACAGATATTAAAGTACATTACCATCTATCTATATAGTTTTCATACTGATCATTAATTTACTTGTCCAGATTTGGATTACTGGGATTACTGGTATTTATTTCTTCTTTTATGGCTCTATCTATCTATCTATCTATCTATCTATCTCACTACATATATTTCTTTCTTATAGATGTGTATATTTTCATTTCTATATTATTCATTTAAATGCCATGCCTTTAATTAAATAAAAAAAGAAAAGCCCCTTGTATAAAAAAATTAATATATTTTCCTATAATATTGACCTTCTATATTTATACACACAGATATAATGCATAACAGATATTAAAGCACATTACCATCTATCTATATAGTTTTCATACTGATCATTAATTAACTTGTCCAGATTTGGATTACTGGTATTCATTTTTTCTTTTATGGCTCTATCTTTCTATCTATCTATCTATCTATCTATCTATCTATCTATCTATCTATCTATCTATCTATCTATCTATCTATCTATTTATCCCCCTATCTATCTCCCTATCTATATATCTCCCTATCTATATATCTCCCTATCTATCACCCTATATACATTTCTTTATTATAGATGTGTATATTTTCATTTCTATATTAATCATTTAAAAGCCCTGCCTCTAAGCCTCTAACCAAATAAAAAACAATTAAACCCTTGTTTTACATGTTTTTAATATCTATTTCTATAATATTGATCTTTTATATTTGTACACACAGACACAATGCATAACAGATATTAAAGTAGATCACCATCTATCAATATAGTTTTCATACTGATCATTAATTTACTTGTCCAGATTTGGATTACTGGAATTCATTTCTTCTTTTATGGCTCTATCTATCTATCTATCTATCTATCTATCTATCTCTCTATCTCTCTATCTCCCTATATTTATTTCTTTATTATAGATGTTTATATTTTCATTTCTATATTATTCATTTAAATGCCATGCCTGTAACCAAATAAAAACCAGTAATTCCCTTGATTGAAAGATTTATAATATCTATTTCTATAATATTGATTTTCTTTATTTATACACACAGAGATATAATGCACAACAGATATTAAAATACATTACCATCTATCCGTATATTTTTCATATTGAATATTAACCAGCTTGTCTAGATATAGATAATTTGTGTTTATTTCTTATTTATGGCTATATCTCTCTATCTCTCTATCACTCTATCTATCTATCTATCTATCTATCTATCTATCTATCTATCTATCTATGTATCTCCCTATCTATATATCTCCCTATCTATCACCCTATATACGTTTCTTTATTATAGATGTGTATATTTTCATTCCTATATTAATCATTTAAAAGCCCTGCCTCTAAGCCTCTAACCAAATAAAAAACAATTAAACCCTTGTTTTAAATGTTTTTAATATCTATTTCTATAATATTGATCTTTTATATTTGTACACACAGACACAATGCATAACAGATATTAAAATACATCACCATCTATCCCTATAGTTTTCATACTGATCATTAATTTACTTGTCCAGATTTGGATTACTGGGATTACTGGTATTTATTTCTTCTTTTATGGCTCTATCTATCTATCTATCTATCTATCTATATCACTACATACATTTCTTTCTTATAGACGTGTATATTTTCATTTCTATATTATTCATTTAAATGCCATGCCTTTAATTAAATAAAAAAAGAAAAGCCCCTTGTATAAAAAAATTAATATATTTTCCTATAATATTGACCTTCTATATTTATACACACAGATATAATGCATAACAGATATTAAAGCACATTACCATCTATCTATATAGTTTTCATACTGATCATTAATTAACTTGTCCAGATTTGGATTACTGGTATTCATTTCTTCTTTTATGGCTCTATCTATCTATCTATCTATCTATCTATCTATCTATCTATCTATCTATCTATCTATCTATATATCTCCCTATATTTATTTTATTATAGATGTGTATATTTTCATTTCTATATTATTCATTTAAATGCCATGCCTGTAACCAAATAAAAACCAGTAATTCCCTTGATTGAAAGATTTATAATATCTATTTCCATAATATTGATTTTCTTTATTTATACACACAGAGATATAATGCACAACAGATATTAAAATACATTACCATCTATCCGTATATTTTTCATATTGAATATTAACCAGCTTGTCTAGATATAGATAATTTGTGTTTATTTCTTATTTATGGCTATATCTCTCTATCTCTCTATCACTCTATCTATCTATCTATCTATCTATCTATCTATCTATCTATGTATCTCCCTATCTATATATCTCCCTATCTATCACCCTATATACGTTTCTTTATTATAGATGTGTATATTTTCATTCCTATATTAATCATTTAAAAGCCCTGCCTCTAAGCCTCTAACCAAATAAAAAACAATTAAACCCTTGTTTTAAATGTTTTTAATATCTATTTCTATAATATTGATCTTTTATATTTGTACACACAGACACAATGCATAACAGATATTAAAATACATCACCATCTATCCCTATAGTTTTCATACTGATCATTAATTTACTTGTCCAGATTTGGATTACTGGGATTACTGGTATTTATTTCTTCTTTTATGGCTCTATCTATCTATCTATCTATCTATCTATCTATATCACTACATACATTTCTTTCTTATAGATGTGTATATTTTCATTTCTATATTATTCATTTAAATGCCATGCCTTTAATTAAATAAAAAAAGAAAAGCCCCTTGTATAAAAAAATTAATATATTTTCCTATAATATTGACCTTCTATATTTATACACACAGATATAATGCATAACAGATATTAAAGCACATTACCATCTATCTATATAGTTTTCATACTGATCATTAATTAACTTGTCCAGATTTGGATTACTGGTATTCATTTCTTCTTTTATGGCTCTATCTATCTATCTATCTATCTATCTATCTATCTATCTATCTATCTATCTATATATCTCCCTATATTTATTTTATTATAGATGTGTATATTTTCATTTCTATATTATTCATTTAAATGCCATGCCTGTAACCAAATAAAAACCAGTAATTCCCTTGATTGAAAGATTTATAATATCTATTTCTATAATATTGATTTTCTTTATTTATACACACAGAGATATAATGCACAACAGATATTAAAATACATTACCATCTATCCGTATATTTTTCATATTGAATATTAACCAGCTTGTCTAGATATAGATAATTTGTGTTTATTTCTTATTTATGGCTATATCTCTCTATCTCTCTATCACTCTATCTATCTATCTATCTATCTATCTATCTATCTATCTATCTATTTATCCCCCTATCTATCTCCCTATCTCTATATCTCCCTATCTATATATCTCCCTATCTATCACCCTATATACATTTCTTTATTATAGATGTGTATATTTTCATTTCTATATTAATCATTTAAAAGCCCTGCCTCTAAGCCACTAACCAAATAAAAAACAATTAAACCCTTGTTTTACATGTTTTTAATATCTATTTCTATAATATTGATCTTTTATATTTGTACACACAGACACAATGCATAACAGATATTAAAGTACATCACCATCTATCCCTATAGTTTTCATACTGATCATTAATTTACTTGTCCAGATTTGGATTACTGGAATTCATTTCTTCTTTTATGGCTCTATCTATCTATCTATCTATCTATCTATCTATCTATCTATCTATCTATCTATCTATCTATCTATCTATCTATCTATCTCCCTATATTCATTTCTTTATTGTAGATGTGTATATTTCCATTTCTATGTTATTGATTTAAATGTCAAGCATTTAAGTAAATAGGGGCGCCCAGTGAAAGGAGCCGCGGCGAGGTACGGGTCGTCGCGAGTGCCAGAAGCCCCAGAACGCGGCCGCGGTAAGGACCCCGGCAGAGTGAGGCGTCTTCACCGCTGCCTGTCGGCGCCCGACCTGCTGGCGCCCGGCCCCGGCGCCGCCGAGCGCACAGCCCGTGTCCGCACGGCCGGAAAAGCCGCGGAAAATTGCGCCGGAGCGGCGTCGGCGCCGGAGTGTTTGTCAGGCAGTCAATCGCACGCACCCACCGCCCGGGGTCCTTCCATTTTCCCGCCTTTTTGGCCGCCATCCTTGGGAGGTCAAGCCGGGCACGACCGGGCAGCCATGTTGTGCGTGGCGTGACGTCACTTCCGCCCTTCCTCGCCGCCATCTTTGTTGTGGCTGAAGCCACTTCCGGCAGAGCGGCCATCTTTGTTGTGGCACAATTTAGGCCCCCGCTGCTCTCAGCGCGTCTGTCTAACTTACTTGCCTGAACGAAAAACCTGCCGACGCTGACCGACTCCGAGCACTCCGCCCGATTGTCCGCCGCCTTTCCCGGGGCGAGGACGATGGCGGCGGGGCTCAGCGGCTCCGTAGCTGGGCGGCGGCCGCGCCTGCGGCGGCAGGCATTGGAGTCAACGCCTCTGCCGGGGTCCTCCCGGCCGGCTCCGGAGGGGGGGGGGGGCCGTCGCGGCTCGGCTCGGTTCGGCTCTTTCCGGCCCGTTTCGGCTCGGCTCTTTCCGTCCCGCTTCGGCTCGGTTCGGCATCGCCCGCTTCGGCTCGGCTCGAACCTCCTCGGCCCCCGCTCGGCCCCGCCCCGCCCGGCTCGGCGCACAGCTGCAGTACCGCGCTTTGCCCACAAGGCGGCAGCACTGCCGCAGAGCTCAGCCCGGGGCGGGCGGGGGGGCGCCCCTGCACGTGCAGAGAAGCGAGGCAAGAAACCACGTGTGCAACCCCCTTCCAAAAATTCTTCTCCGAGGTACGTCCCAAAACCCACCCCCCATCGAAACTTAGCAAGCCCTGCCTCTAACCAAATAAAAAACAAAATACACCTTCACTTAAATGTAATTAATATTTATTTCTATCATATTGAGCTATATTTATACACATAGATAAAATGCATAATCAATATAAAAATATATGAACGTCGATCCATATATTTTTCAAATTGAATATTAATCTACTTGTCTAGTTTTAGATAACTTGGGTTTTTTTTTGGTTTTTATTTCAATTTATACATAGATATATCTCCCTTTATTTATTTCTTTATTATAGATGTGTATATTTTCATTTCTATATTACTCGTTTAAAAGCCCTGCCTCTAAGCCTCTAACCAAATAAAAAACAATTAAACCCTTGTTTTAAATGTTTTTAATATCTATTTCTATAATATTGATCTTTTATATTTGTACACACAGACACAATGCATAACAGATATTAAAGTACATCACCATCTATCCCTATAGTTTTCATACTGATCATTAATTTACTTGTCCAGATTTGGATTACTGGTATTTATTTCTTCTTTTATGGCTCTATCTATCTATCTATCTATCTATCTATATCACTACATACATTTCTTTCTTATAGATGTGTATATTTTCATTTCTATATTATTCATTTAAATGCCTTGCCTTTAATTAAATAAAAAAAGAAAAGCCCCTTGTATAAAAAAATTAATATATTTTCCTTTAATATTGATCTTCTATATTTATACACACAGATATAATGCATAACAGATATTAAAGTACATTACCATCTATCTATATAGTTTTCATACTGATAATTAATTTACTTGTCCAGATTTGGATTACTGGAATTCATTTCTTCTTTTATGGCTCTATCTATCTATCTATCTATCTATCTATCTATCTATCTATCTATCTATCTATCTATCTATCTATCTATCTATTTATCCCCCTATCTATCTCCCTATCTATATATCTCCCTATCTATGTATCTCCCTATCTATCACCCTATATACATTTCTTTATTATAGATGTGTATATTTTCATTTCTATATGAATCATTTAAAAGCCCTGCCTCTAAGCCTCTAACCAAATAAAAAACAATTAAACCCTTGTTTTACATGTTTTTAATATCTATTTCTATAATATTGATCTTTTATATTTGTACACACAGACACAATGCATAACAGATATTAAAGTACATCACCATCTATCCCTATAGTTTTCATACAGATCATTAATTTACTTGTCCAGATTTGGATTACTGGAATTCATTTCTTCTTTTATGGCTCTATCTATCTATCTATCTATCTATCTATCTATCTATCTATCTATCTATTTATCCCCCTATCTATCTCCCTATCTATATATCTCCCTATCTATATATCTCCCTATCTATCACCCTATAAGCCTCTAACCAAATAAAAAACAATTAAACCCTTGTTTTACATGTTTTTAATATCAATTTCTATAATATTAATCTTCTATATTTGTACACACAGACACAATGCATAACAGATATTAAAGTAGATCACCATCTATCAATATAGTTTTCATACTGATCATTAATTTACTTGTCCAGATTTGGATTACTGGAATTCATTTCTTCTTTTATGGCTCTATCTATCTATCTATCTATCTATCTATCTATCTATCTATCTATCTCTCTATCTCTCTATCTCTCTATCTCCCTATATTTATTTCTTTATTATAGATGTTTATATTTTCATTTCTATATTATTCATTTAAATGCCATGCCTGTAAGCAAATAAAAACCAGTAATTCCCTTGATTGAAAGATTTATAATATCTATTTCTATAATATTGATTTTCTTTATTTATACACACAGAGATATAATGCACAACAGATATTAAAATACATTACCATCTATCTGTATATTTTTCATATTGAATATTAACCAGCTTGTCTAGATATAGATAATTTGTGTTTATTTCTTATTTATGGCTATACCTCTCTATCTCTCTATCTCTCTATCTCTCTGTCTATCTCTCTATCTATCTATCTATCTATCTATCTATCTATCTATCTATCTATGTATCTCCCTATCAATATATCTCTCTATCACCCTATATACATTTCTTTATTATAGATGTGTATATTTTCATTTCTATATGAATCATTTAAAAGCCCTGCCTCTAAGCCTCTAACCAAATAAAAAACAATTAAACCCTTGTTTTACATGTTTTTAATATCTATTTCTATAATATTGATTTTTTATATTTGTACACACAGACACAATGCATAACAGATATTAAAGTAGATCACCATCTATCCCTATAGTTTTCATACTGATCATTAATTTACTTGTCCAGATTTGGATTACTGGGATTACTGGTATTTATTTCTTCTTTTATGGCTCTATCTATCTATCTATCTATATCACTACATACATTTCTTTCTTATAGATGTGTATATTTTCATTTCTATATTATTCATTTAAATGCCATGCCTTTAATTAAATAAAAAGAGAAAAGCCCCTTGTATAAAAAAATTAATATATTTTTCTATAATATTGATCTTCTATATTTATACACACAGATATAATGCATAACAGATATTAAAGTACATTACCATCTATCTATATAGTTTTCATACTGATCATTAATTTACTTGTCCAGATTTGGATTACTGGGATTACTGGTATTTATTTCTTCTTTTATGGCTCTATCTATCTATCTATCTATCTATCTATCTATCTCACTACATATATTTCTTTCTTATAGATGTGTATATTTTCATTTCTATATTATTCATTTAAATGCCATGCCTTTAATTAAATAAAAAAAGAAAAGCCCCTTGTATAAAAAAATTAATATATTTTCCTATAATATTGACCTTCTATATTTATACACACAGATATAATGCATAACAGATATTAAAGCACATTACCATCTATCTATATAGTTTTCATACTGATCATTAATTAACTTGTCCAGATTTGGATTACTGGTATTCATTTTTTCTTTTATGGCTCTATCTTTCTATCTATCTATCTATCTATCTATCTATCTATCTATCTATCTATCTATCTATCTATCTATCTATCTATCTATTTATCCCCCTATCTATCTCCCTATCTATATATCTCCCTATCTATATATCTCCCTATCTATCACCCTATATACATTTCTTTATTATAGATGTGTATATTTTCATTTCTATATTAATCATTTAAAAGCCCTGCCTCTAAGCCTCTAACCAAATAAAAAACAATTAAACCCTTGTTTTACATGTTTTTAATATCTATTTCTATAATATTGATCTTTTATATTTGTACACACAGACACAATGCATAACAGATATTAAAGTAGATCACCATCTATCAATATAGTTTTCATACTGATCATTAATTTACTTGTCCAGATTTGGATTACTGGAATTCATTTCTTCTTTTATGGCTCTATCTATCTATCTATCTATCTATCTATCTCTCTATCTCTCTATCTCCCTATATTTATTTCTTTATTATAGATGTTTATATTTTCATTTCTATATTATTCATTTAAATGCCATGCCTGTAACCAAATAAAAACCAGTAATTCCCTTGATTGAAAGATTTATAATATCTATTTCTATAATATTGATTTTCTTTATTTATACACACAGAGATATAATGCACAACAGATATTAAAATACATTACCATCTATCCGTATATTTTTCATATTGAATATTAACCAGCTTGTCTAGATATAGATAATTTGTGTTTATTTCTTATTTATGGCTATATCTCTCTATCTCTCTATCACTCTATCTATCTATCTATCTATCTATCTATCTATCTATCTATGTATCTCCCTATCTATATATCTCCCTATCTATCACCCTATATACGTTTCTTTATTATAGATGTCTATATTTTCATTCCTATATTAATCATTTAAAAGCCCTGCCTCTAAGCCTCTAACCAAATAAAAAACAATTAAACCCTTGTTTTAAATGTTTTTAATATCTATTTCTATAATATTGATCTTTTATATTTGTACACACAGACACAATGCATAACAGATATTAAAATACATCACCATCTATCCCTATAGTTTTCATACTGATCATTAATTTACTTGTCCAGATTTGGATTACTGGGATTACTGGTATTTATTTCTTCTTTTATGGCTCTATCTATCTATCTATCTATCTATCTATCTATATCACTACATACATTTCTTTCTTATAGACGTGTATATTTTCATTTCTATATTATTCATTTAAATGCCATGCCTTTAATTAAATAAAAAAAGAAAAGCCCCTTGTATAAAAAAATTAATATATTTTCCTATAATATTGACCTTCTATATTTATACACACAGATATAATGCATAACAGATATTAAAGCACATTACCATCTATCTATATAGTTTTCATACTGATCATTAATTAACTTGTCCAGATTTGGATTACTGGTATTCATTTCTTCTTTTATGGCTCTATCTATCTATCTATCTATCTATCTATCTATCTATCTATCTATCTATCTATCTATCTATCTATCTATCTATCTATATATCTCCCTATATTTATTTTATTATAGATGTGTATATTTTCATTTCTATATTATTCATTTAAATGCCATGCCTGTAACCAAATAAAAACCAGTAATTCCCTTGATTGAAAGATTTATAATATCTATTTCCATAATATTGATTTTCTTTATTTATACACACAGAGATATAATGCACAACAGATATTAAAATACATTACCATCTATCCGTATATTTTTCATATTGAATATTAACCAGCTTGTCTAGATATAGATAATTTGTGTTTATTTCTTATTTATGGCTATATCTCTCTATCTCTCTATCACTCTATCTATCTATCTATCTATCTATCTATCTATCTATCTATCTATGTATCTCCCTATCTATATATCTCCCTATCTATCACCCTATATACGTTTCTTTATTATAGATGTGTATATTTTCATTCCTATATTAATCATTTAAAAGCCCTGCCTCTAAGCCTCTAACCAAATAAAAAACAATTAAACCCTTGTTTTAAATGTTTTTAATATCTATTTCTATAATATTGATCTTTTATATTTGTACAGACAGACACAATGCATAACAGATATTAAAATACATCACCATCTATCCCTATAGTTTTCATACTGATCATTAATTTACTTGTCCAGATTTGGATTACTGGGATTACTGGTATTTATTTCTTCTTTTATGGCTCTATCTATCTATCTATCTATCTATCTATCTATCTATATCACTACATACATTTCTTTCTTATAGACGTGTATATTTTCATTTCTATATTATTCATTTAAATGCCATGCCTTTAATTAAATAAAAAAAGAAAAGCCCCTTGTATAAAAAAATTAATATATTTTCCTATAATATTGACCTTCTATATTTATACACACAGATATAATGCATAACAGATATTAAAGCACATTACCATCTATCTATATAGTTTTCATACTGATCATTAATTAACTTGTCCAGATTTGGATTACTGGTATTCATTTCTTCTTTTATGGCTCTATCTATCTATCTATCTATCTATCTATCTATCTATCTATCTATCTATCTATCTATCTATATATCTCCCTATATTTATTTTATTATAGATGTGTATATTTTCATTTCTATATTATTCATTTAAATGCCATGCCTGTAACCAAATAAAAACCAGTAATTCCCTTGATTGAAAGATTTATAATATCTATTTCTATAATATTGATTTTCTTTATTTATACACACAGAGATATAATGCACAACAGATATTAAAATACATTACCATCTATCCGTATATTTTTCATATTGAATATTAACCAGCTTGTCTAGATATAGATAATTTGTGTTTATTTCTTATTTATGGCTATATCTCTCTATCTCTCTATCACTCTATCTATCTATCTATCTATCAATCTATCTATCTATGTATCTCCCTATCTATATATCTCCCTATCTATCACCCTATATACGTTTCTTTATTATAGATGTGTATATTTTCATTCCTATATTAATCATTTAAAAGCCCTGCCTCTAAGCCTCTAACCAAATAAAAAACAATTAAACCCTTGTTTTAAATGTTTTTAATATCTATTTCTATAATATTGATCTTTTATATTTGTACACACAGACACAATGCATAACAGATATTAAAGTACATCACCATCTATCCCTATAGTTTTCATACTGATCATTAATTTACTTGTCCAGATTTGGATTACTGGGATTACTGGTATTTATTTCTTCTTTTATGGCTCTATCTATCTATCTATCTATCTATCTATCTATATCACTACATACATTTCTTTCTTATAGATGTGTATATTTTCATTTCTATATTATTCATTTAAATGCCATGCCTTTAATTAAATAAAAAAAGAAAAGCCCCTTGTATAAAAAAATTAATATATTTTCCTATAATATTGATCTTCTATATTTATACACACAGATATAATGCATAACAGATATTAAAGTACATTACCATCTATCTATATAGTTTTCATACTGATAATTAATTTACTTGTCCAGATTTGGATTACTGGTATTCATTTCTTCTTTTATGGCTCTATCTATCTATCTATCTATCTATCTATCTATCTATCTATCTATCTATCTATCTATCTATCTATCTATCTATCTATCTATTTATCCCCCTATCTATCTCCCTATCTCTATATCTCCCTATCTATATATCTCCCTATCTATCACCCTATATACATTTCTTTATTATAGATGTGTATATTTTCATTTCTATATTAATCATTTAAAAGCCCTGCCTCTAAGCCACTAACCAAATAAAAAACAATTAAACCCTTGTTTTACATGTTTTTAATATCTATTTCTATAATATTGATCTTTTATATTTGTACACACAGACACAATGCATAACAGATATTAAAGTACATCACCATCTATCCCTATAGTTTTCATACTGATCATTAATTTACTTGTCCAGATTTGGATTACTGGAATTCATTTCTTCTTTTATGGCTCTATCTATCTATCTATCTATCTATCTATCTATCTATCTATCTATCTATCTATCTATCTATCTATCTATCTCCCTATATTCATTTCTTTATTGTAGATGTGTATATTTCCATTTCTATGTTATTGATTTAAATGTCAAGCATTTAAGTAAATAGGGGCGCCCAGTGAAAGGAGCCGCGGCGAGGTACGGGTCGTCGCGAGTGCCAGAAGCCCCAGAACGCGGCCGCGGTAAGGACCCCGGCAGAGTGAGGCGTCTTCACCGCTGCCTGTCGGCGCCCGACCTGCTGGCGCCCGGCCCCGGCGCCGCCGAGCGCACAGCCCGTGTCCGCACGGCCGGAAAAGCCGCGGAAAATTGCGCCGGAGCGGCGTCGGCGCCGGAGTGTTTGTCAGGCAGTCAATCGCACGCACCCACCGCCCGGGGTCCTTCCATTTTCCCGCCTTTTTGGCCGCCATCCTTGGGAGGTCAAGCCGGGCACGACCGGGCAGCCATGTTGTGCGTGGCGTGACGTCACTTCCGCCCTTCCTCGCCGCCATCTTTGTTGTGGCTGAAGCCACTTCCGGCAGAGCGGCCATCTTTGTTGTGGCACAATTTAGGCCCCCGCTGCTCTCAGCGCGTCTGTCTAACTTACTTGCCTGAACGAAAAACCTGCCGACGCTGACCGACTCCGAGCACTCCGCCCGATTGTCCGCCGCCTTTCCCGGGGCGAGGACGATGGCGGCGGGGCTCAGCGGCTCCGTAGCTGGGCGGCGGCCGCGCCTGCGGCGGCAGGCATTGGAGTCAACGCCTCTGCCGGGGTCCTCCCGGCCGGCTCCGGAGGGGGGGGGGGCCGTCGCGGCTCGGCTCGGTTCGGCTCTTTCCGGCCCGTTTCGGCTCGGCTCTTTCCGTCCCGCTTCGGCTCGGTTCGGCATCGCCCGCTTCGGCTCGGCTCGAACCTCCTCGGCCCCCGCTCGGCCCCGCCCCGCCCGGCTCGGCGCACAGCTGCAGTACCGCGCTTTGCCCACAAGGCGGCAGCACTGCCGCACAGCTCAGCCCGGGGCGGGCGGGGGGGCGCCCCTGCACGTGCAGAGAAGCGAGGCAAGAAACCACGTGTGCAACCCCCTTCCAAAAATTCTTCTCCGAGGTACGTCCCAAAACCCACCCCCCATCGAAACTTAGCAAGCCCTGCCTCTAACCAAATAAAAAACAAAATACACCTTCACTTAAATGTAATTAATATTTATTTCTATCATATTGAGCTATATTTATACACATAGATAAAATGCATAATCAATATAAAAATATATGAACGTCGATCCATATATTTTTCAAATTGAATATTAATCTACTTGTCTAGTTTTAGATAACTTGGGTTTTTTTTTGGTTTTTATTTCAATTTAAACATAGATATATCTCCCTTTATTTATTTCTTTATTATAGATGTGTATATTTTCATTTCTATATTACTCGTTTAAAAGCCCTGCCTCTAAGCCTCTAACCAAATAAAAAACAATTAAACCCTTGTTTTAAATGTTTTTAATATCTATTTCTATAATATTGATCTTTTATATTTGTACACACAGACACAATGCATAACAGATATTAAAGTACATCACCATCTATCCCTATAGTTTTCATACTGATCATTAATTTACTTGTCCAGATTTGGATTACTGGTATTTATTTCTTCTTTTCTGGCTCTATCTATCTATCTATCTATCTATCTATATCACTACATACATTTCTTTCTTATAGATGTGTATATTTTCATTTCTATATTATTCATTTAAATGCCTTGCCTTTAATTAAATAAAAAAAGAAAAGCCCCTTGTATAAAAAAATTAATATATTTTCCTATAATATTGATCTTCTATATTTATACACACAGATATAATGCATAACAGATATTAAAGTACATTACCATCTATCTATATAGTTTTCATACTGATAATTAATTTACTTGTCCAGATTTGGATTACTGGAATTCATTTCTTCTTTTATGGCTCTATCTATCTATCTATCTATCTATCTATCTATCTATCTATCTATCTATCTATCTATCTATCTATATATCTCCCTATATTTATTTTATTATAGATGTGTATATTTTCATTTCTATATTATTCATTTAAATGCCATGCCTGTAACCAAATAAAAACCAGTAATTCCCTTGATTGAAAGATTTATAATATCTATTTCCATAATATTGATTTTCTTTATTTATACACACAGAGATATAATGCACAACAGATATTAAAATACATTACCATCTATCCGTATATTTTTCATATTGAATATTAACCAGCTTGTCTAGATATAGATAATTTGTGTTTATTTCTTATTTATGGCTATATCTCTCTATCTCTCTATCACTCTATCTATCTATCTATCTATCTATCTATCTATCTATCTATCTATGTATCTCCCTATCTATATATCTCCCTATCTATCACCCTATATACGTTTCTTTATTATAGATGTGTATATTTTCATTCCTATATTAATCATTTAAAAGCCCTGCCTCTAAGCCTCTAACCAAATAAAAAACAATTAAACCCTTGTTTTAAATGTTTTTAATATCTATTTCTATAATATTGATCTTTTATATTTGTACACACAGACACAATGCATAACAGATATTAAAATACATCACCATCTATCCCTATAGTTTTCATACTGATCATTAATTTACTTGTCCAGATTTGGATTACTGGGATTACTGGTATTTATTTCTTCTTTTATGGCTCTATCTATCTATCTATCTATCTATCTATCTATATCACTACATACATTTCTTTCTTATAGATGTGTATATTTTCATTTCTATATTATTCATTTAAATGCCATGCCTTTAATTAAATAAAAAAAGAAAAGCCCCTTGTATAAAAAAATTAATATATTTTCCTATAATATTGACCTTCTATATTTATACACACAGATATAATGCATAACAGATATTAAAGCACATTACCATCTATCTATATAGTTTTCATACTGATCATTAATTAACTTGTCCAGATTTGGATTACTGGTATTCATTTCTTCTTTTATGGCTCTATCTATCTATCTATCTATCTATCTATCTATCTATCTATCTATCTATCTATCTATATATCTCCCTATATTTATTTTATTATAGATGTGTATATTTTCATTTCTATATTATTCATTTAAATGCCATGCCTGTAACCAAATAAAAACCAGTAATTCCCTTGATTGAAAGATTTATAATATCTATTTCTATAATATTGATTTTCTTTATTTATACACACAGAGATATAATGCACAACAGATATTAAAATACATTACCATCTATCCGTATATTTTTCATATTGAATATTAACCAGCTTGTCTAGATATAGATAATTTGTGTTTATTTCTTATTTATGGCTATATCTCTCTATCTCTCTATCACTCTATCTATCTATCTATCTATCAATCTATCTATCTATGTATCTCCCTATCTATATATCTCCCTATCTATCACCCTATATACGTTTCTTTATTATAGATGTGTATATTTTCATTCCTATATTAATCATTTAAAAGCCCTGCCTCTAAGCCTCTAACCAAATAAAAAACAATTAAACCCTTGTTTTAAATGTTTTTAATATCTATTTCTATAATATTGATCTTTTATATTTGTACACACAGACACAATGCATAACAGATATTAAAGTACATCACCATCTATCCCTATAGTTTTCATACTGATCATTAATTTACTTGTCCAGATTTGGATTACTGGGATTACTGGTATTTATTTCTTCTTTTATGGCTCTATCTATCTATCTATCTATCTATCTATATCACTACATACATTTCTTTCTTATAGATGTGTATATTTTCATTTCTATATTATTCATTTAAATGCCATGCCTTTAATTAAATAAAAAAAGAAAAGCCCCTTGTATAAAAAAATTAATATATTTTCCTATAATATTGATCTTCTATATTTATACACACAGATATAATGCATAACAGATATTAAAGTACATTACCATCTATCTATATAGTTTTCATACTGATAATTAATTTACTTGTCCAGATTTGGATTACTGGTATTCATTTCTTCTTTTATGGCTCTATCTATCTATCTATCTATCTATCTATCTATCTATCTATCTATCTATCTATCTATCTATTTATCCCCCTATCTATCTCCCTATCTCTATATCTCCCTATCTATATATCTCCCTATCTATCACCCTATATACATTTCTTTATTATAGATGTGTATATTTTCATTTCTATATTAATCATTTAAAAGCCCTGCCTCTAAGCCACTAACCAAATAAAAAACAATTAAACCCTTGTTTTACATGTTTTTAATATCTATTTCTATAATATTGATCTTTTATATTTGTACACACAGACACAATGCATAACAGATATTAAAGTACATCACCATCTATCCCTATAGTTTTCATACTGATCATTAATTTACTTGTCCAGATTTGGATTACTGGAATTCATTTCTTCTTTTATGGCTCTATCTATCTATCTATCTATCTATCTATCTATCTATCTATCTATCTATCTATCTATCTATCTATCTCCCTATATTCATTTCTTTATTGTAGATGTGTATATTTCCATTTCTATGTTATTGATTTAAATGTCAAGCATTTAAGTAAATAGGGGCGCCCAGTGAAAGGAGCCGCGGCGAGGTACGGGTCGTCGCGAGTGCCAGAAGCCCCAGAACGCGGCCGCGGTAAGGACCCCGGCAGAGTGAGGCGTCTTCACCGCTGCCTGTCGGCGCCCGACCTGCTGGCGCCCGGCCCCGGCGCCGCCGAGCGCACAGCCCGTGTCCGCACGGCCGGAAAAGCCGCGGAAAATTGCGCCGGAGCGGCGTCGGCGCCGGAGTGTTTGTCAGGCAGTCAATCGCACGCACCCACCGCCCGGGGTCCTTCCATTTTCCCGCCTTTTTGGCCGCCATCCTTGGGAGGTCAAGCCGGGCACGACCGGGCAGCCATGTTGTGCGTGGCGTGACGTCACTTCCGCCCTTCCTCGCCGCCATCTTTGTTGTGGCTGAAGCCACTTCCGGCAGAGCGGCCATCTTTGTTGTGGCACAATTTAGGCCCCCGCTGCTCTCAGCGCGTCTGTCTAACTTACTTGCCTGAACGAAAAACCTGCCGACGCTGACCGACTCCGAGCACTCCGCCCGATTGTCCGCCGCCTTTCCCGGGGCGAGGACGATGGCGGCGGGGCTCAGCGGCTCCGTAGCTGGGCGGCGGCCGCGCCTGCGGCGGCAGGCATTGGAGTCAACGCCTCTGCCGGGGTCCTCCCGGCCGGCTCCGGAGGGGGGGGGGGGCCGTCGCGGCTCGGCTCGGTTCGGCTCTTTCCGGCCCGTTTCGGCTCGGCTCTTTCCGTCCCGCTTCGGCTCGGTTCGGCATCGCCCGCTTCGGCTCGGCTCGAACCTCCTCGGCCCCCGCTCGGCCCCGCCCCGCCCGGCTCGGCGCACAGCTGCAGTACCGCGCTTTGCCCACAAGGCGGCAGCACTGCCGCAGAGCTCAGCCCGGGGCGGGCGGGGGGGCGCCCCTGCACGTGCAGAGAAGCGAGGCAAGAAACCACGTGTGCAACCCCCTTCCAAAAATTCTTCTCCGAGGTACGTCCCAAAACCCACCCCCCATCGAAACTTAGCAAGCCCTGCCTCTAACCAAATAAAAAACAAAATACACCTTCACTTAAATGTAATTAATATTTATTTCTATCATATTGAGCTATATTTATACACATAGATAAAATGCATAATCAATATAAAAATATATGAACGTCGATCCATATATTTTTCAAATTGAATATTAATCTACTTGTCTAGTTTTAGATAACTTGGGTTTTTTTTTGGTTTTTATTTCAATTTATACATAGATATATCTCCCTTTATTTATTTCTTTATTATAGATGTGTATATTTTCATTTCTATATTACTCGTTTAAAAGCCCTGCCTCTAAGCCTCTAACCAAATAAAAAACAATTAAACCCTTGTTTTAAATGTTTTTAATATCTATTTCTATAATATTGATCTTTTATATTTGTACACACAGACACAATGCATAACAGATATTAAAGTACATCACCATCTATCCCTATAGTTTTCATACTGATCATTAATTTACTTGTCCAGATTTGGATTACTGGTATTTATTTCTTCTTTTATGGCTCTATCTATCTATCTATCTATCTATCTATATCACTACATACATTTCTTTCTTATAGATGTGTATATTTTCATTTCTATATTATTCATTTAAATGCCTTGCCTTTAATTAAATAAAAAAAGAAAAGCCCCTTGTATAAAAAAATTAATATATTTTCCTATAATATTGATCTTCTATATTTATACACACAGATATAATGCATAACAGATATTAAAGTACATTACCATCTATCTATATAGTTTTCATACTGATAATTAATTTACTTGTCCAGATTTGGATTACTGGAATTCATTTCTTCTTTTATGGCTCTATCTATCTATCTATCTATCTATCTATCTATCTATCTATCTATCTATCTATCTATCTATCTATTTATCCCCCTATCTATCTCCCTATCTATATATCTCCCTATCTATGTATCTCCCTATCTATCACCCTATATACATTTCTTTATTATAGATGTGTATATTTTCATTTCTATATGAATCATTTAAAAGCCCTGCCTCTAAGCCTCTAACCAAATAAAAAACAATTAAACCCTTGTTTTACATGTTTTTAATATCTATTTCTATAATATTGATCTTTTATATTTGTACACACAGACACAATGCATAACAGATATTAAAGTACATCACCATCTATCCCTATAGTTTTCATACAGATCATTAATTTACTTGTCCAGATTTGGATTACTGGAATTCATTTCTTCTTTTATGGCTCTATCTATCTATCTATCTATCTATCTATCTATCTATCTATCTATTTATCCCCCTATCTATCTCCCTATCTATATATCTCCCTATCTATATATCTCCCTATCTATCACCCTATAAGCCTCTAACCAAATAAAAAACAATTAAACCCTTGTTTTACATGTTTTTAATATCAATTTCTATAATATTAATCTTCTATATTTGTACACACAGACACAATGCATAACAGATATTAAAGTAGATCACCATCTATCAATATAGTTTTCATACTGATCATTAATTTACTTGTCCAGATTTGGATTACTGGAATTCATTTCTTCTTTTATGGCTCTATCTATCTATCTATCTATCTATCTATCTATCTATCTATCTATCTCTCTATCTCTCTATCTCCCTATATTTATTTCTTTATTATAGATGTTTATATTTTCATTTCTATATTATTCATTTAAATGCCATGCCTGTAAGCAAATAAAAACCAGTAATTCCCTTGATTGAAAGATTTATAATATCTATTTCTATAATATTGATTTTCTTTATTTATACACACAGAGATATAATGCACAACAGATATTAAAATACATTACCATCTATCTGTATATTTTTCATATTGAATATTAACCAGCTTGTCTAGATATAGATAATTTGTGTTTATTTCTTATTTATGGCTATACCTCTCTATCTCTCTATCTCTCTATCTCTCTGTCTATCTCTCTATCTATCTATCTATCTATCTATCTATCTATCTATCTATCTATCTATCTATTTATCCCCCTATCTATCTCCCTATCTCTATATCTCCCTATCTATATATCTCCCTATCTATCACCCTATATACATTTCTTTATTATAGATGTGTATATTTTCATTTCTATATTAATCATTTAAAAGCCCTGCCTCTAAGCCTCTAACCAAATAAAAAAAAATTAAACCCTTGTTTTACATGTTTTTAATATCTATTTCTATAATATTGATTTTTTATATTTGTACACACAGACACAATGCATAACAGATATTAAAGTAGATCACCATCTATCCCTATAGTTTTCATACTGATCATTAATTTACTTGTCCAGATTTGGATTACTGGGATTACTGGTATTTATTTCTTCTTTTATGGCTCTATCTATCTATCTATCTATCTATCTATCTATATCACTACATACATTTCTTTCTTATAGATGTGTATATTTTCATTTCTATATTATTCATTTAAATGCCATGCCTTTAATTAAATAAAAAAAGAAAAGCCCCTTGTATAAAAAAATTAATATATTTTCCTATAATATTGACCTTCTATATTTATACACACAGATATAATGCATAACAGATATTAAAGCACATTACCATCTATCTATATAGTTTTCATACTGATCATTAATTAACTTGTCCAGATTTGGATTACTGGTATTCATTTCTTCTTTTATGGCTCTATCTATCTATCTATCTATCTCTCTATCTCCCTATATTTATTTCTTTATTATAGATGTGTATATTTTCATTTCTATATTATTCATTTAAATGCCATGCCTGTAAGCAAATAAAAACCAGTAATTCCCTTGATTGAAAGATTTATAATATCTATTTCTATAATATTGATTTTCTTTATTTATACACACAGAGATATAATGCACTACAGATATTAAAATACATTACCATCTATCCGTATATTTTTCATATTGAATATTAACCAGCTTGTCTAGATATGGATAATTTGTGTTTATTTCTTATTTATGGCTATATCTCTCTATCTCTCTATCTCTCTATCTCTCTGTCTATCTATCTATCTATCTATCTATCTATCTATCTATCTATCTATCTATCTATCTATCTATCTATTTATCCCCCTATCTATCTCCCTATCTCTATATCTCCCTATCTATATATCTCCCTATCTATCACCCTATATACATTTCTTTATTATAGATGTGTATATTTTCATTTCTATATTAATCATTTAAAAGCCCTGCCTCTAAGCCTCTAACCAAATAAAAAACAATTAAACCCTTGTTTTACATGTTTTTAATATCTATTTCTATAATATTGATTTTTTATATTTGTACACACAGACACAATGCATAACAGATATTAAAGTACATCACCATCTATCCCTATAGTTTTCATACAGATCATTAATTTACTTGTCCAGATTTGGATTACTGGTATTTATTTCTTCTTTTATGGCTCTATCTATCTATCTATCTATCTGTATATCTCCCTATATTTATTTCTTTATTATAGATGTGTATATTTTCATTTCTATATTATTCATTTAAATGCCATGCCTGTAACCAAATAAATAACAGTAATTCCCTTGATTGAAAGATTTATAATATCTATTTCTATAATATTGATTTTCTTTATTTATACACACAGAGATATAATGCACAACAGATATTAAAATACATTACCATCTATCCGTATATTTTTCATATTGAATATTAACCAGCTTGTCTAGATATGGATAATTTGTGTTTATTTCTTATTTATGGCTATATCTCTCTATCTCTCTATCACTCTATCTCTCTGTCTATCTATCTATCTATCTATCTATCTATCTATCTATCTATCTATCTATCTATCTATGTATCTCCCTATCAATATATCTCTCTATCACCCTCTATACGTTTCTTTATTATAGATGTGTATATTTTCATTTCTATATTAATCATTTAAAAGCCCTGCCTCTAAGCCTCTAACCAAATAAAAAACAATTAAACCCTTGTTTTAAATGTTTTTAATATCTACTTCTATAATATTGATCTTTTATATTTGTACACACAGACACAATGCATAACAGATATTAAAGTACATCACCATCTATCCCTATAGTTTTCATACTGATCATTAATTAACTTGTCCAGATTTGGATTACTGGAATTCATTTCTTCTTTTATGGCTCCATCTATCTATCTATCCATCTATCTATCTATCCATCTATCTGTCTGTCTGTCTGTCTCTCTCTCTCTCTCTCTATCTATCTATCTATCTATCTATCTATCTATCTATCTATCTATCTATCTATCTATCTATCTATCTATCTATCTCCCTATATACATTTCTTTCTTATAGATGTGTATATTTTCATTTCTATATTATTCTATATATCACAGCTGCAGTACCGCTCTGTGTCCACAAGGCGGCAGCACTGCCGCACAGCTCAGCCCGGGGCGGGCGGGGGGGCGCCCCTGCACGTGCAGAGAAGCGAGGCAAGAAACCACGTGTGCAACCCCCTTCCAAAAATTCTTCTCCGAGGTACGTCCCAAAACCCACCCCCCATCGAAACTTAGCAAGCCCTGCCTCTAACCAAATAAAAAACAAAATACACCTTTAACTTAAATGTAATTAATATTTATTTCTATCATATTGAGCTATATTTATACACATAGATAAAATGCATAATCAATATAAAAATATATGAACGTCTATCCATATATTTTTCAAATTGAATATTAATCTACTTGTCTAGTTTTAGATAACTTGGGTTTTTTTTTGGTTTTTATTTCAATTTATACATAGATATATCTCCCTTTATTTATTTCTTTATTATAGATGTGTATATTTTCATTTCTATATTAATCGTTTAAAAGCCCTGCCTCTAAGCCTCTAACCAAATAAAAAACAATTAAACCCTTGTTTAAAATGTTTTCAATATCTATTTCTATAAAATTGATCTTTTATATTTGTACACACAGATACAATGCATAACAGATATTAAAGTACATCACCATCTATCCCTATAGTTTTCAAACTGATCATTAATTAACTTGTCCAGATTTGGATTACTGGTATTTATTTCTTCTTTTATGGATTTATCTATCTATCTATCTATCTATCTATCTATCTATCTATCTATCTATCTATCTATCTATCTATCTATCTATCTATCTATCTATCTATCTATCTGTCTATCTATCTATCTATCTCTCTATCTATCTATCTATCTATCTATCTATCTATCTATCTATCTATGTATCTCCCTATCTATATATCTCTCTATCACCCTATATACGTTTCTTTATTATAGAAGTGTATATTTTCATTTCTATATTAATCATTTAAAAGCCCTGCCTCTAAGCCTCTAACCAAATAAAAAACAATTAAACCCTTGTTTTACATGTTTTTAATATCTACTTCTATAATATTAATCTTCTATATTTGTACACACAGACAGAATGCATAACAGATATTAAAGTAGATCACCATCTATCAATATAGTTTTCATACTGATCATTAATTTACTTGTCCAGATTTGGATTACTGGAATTCATTTCTTCTTTTATGGCTCTATCTATCTATCTATCTATCTATCTATCTATCTATCTCACTACATATATTTCTTTCTTATAGATGTGTATATTTTCATTTCTATATTATTCATTTAAATGCCATGCCTTTAATTAAATAAAAAAAGAAAAGCCCCTTGTATAAAAAAATTAATATATTTTCCTATAATATTGACCTTCTATATTTATACACACAGATATAATGCATAACAGATATTAAAGCACATTACCATCTATCTATATAGTTTTCATACTGATCATTAATTAACTTGTCCAGATTTGGATTACTGGTATTCATTATTTCTTTTATGGCTCTATCTATCTATCTATCTATCTATCTATCTATCTATCTATCTATCTATCTATCTCTCTATCTCCCTATATTTATTTCTTTATTATAGATGTGTATATTTTCATTTCTATATTATTCATTTAAATGCCATGCCTGTAACCAAATAAAAACCAGTAATTCCCTTGATTGAAAGATTTATAATATCTATTTCTATAATATTGATTTTCTTTATTTATACACACAGAGATATAATGCACAACAGATATTAAAATACATTACCATCTATCCGTATATTTTTCATATTGAATATTAACCAGCTTGTCTAGATATGGATAATTTGTGTTTATTTCTTATTTATGGCTATATCTCTCTATCTCTCTATCTCTCTGTCTATCTATCTATCTATCTATCTATCTATCTATCTATCTATCTATGTATCTCCCTATCAATATATCTCTCTATCACCCTATATACGTTTCTTTATTATAGATGTGTATATTTTCATTTCTATATTAATCATTTAAAAGCCCTGCCTCTAAGCCTCTAACCAAATAAAAAAAAATTAAACCCTTGTTTTACATGTTTTTAATATCTATTTCTATAATATTGATTTTTTATATTTGTACACACAGACACAATGCATAACAGATATTAAATTAGATCACCATCTATCCCTATAGTTTTCATACTGATCATTAATTTACTTGTCCAGATTTGGATTACTGGAATTCATTTCTTCTTTTATGGCTCTATCTATCTATCTATCTATCTATCTATCTATCTATCTATCTATCTCACTACATATATTTCTTTCGTATAGATGTGTATATTTTCATTTCTATATTATTCATTTAAATGCCATGCCTTTAATTAAATAAAAAAAGAAAAGCCCCTTGTATAAAAAAATTAATATATTTTCCTATAATATTGACCTTCTATATTTATACACACAGATATAATGCATAACAGATATTAAAGCACATTACCATCTATCTATATAGTTTTCATACTGATCATTAATTAACTTGTCCAGATTTGGATTACTGGTATTCATTATTTCTTTTATGGCTCTATCTATCTATCTATCTATCTATCTATCTATCTATCTATCTATATATCTCCCTATATTTATTTCTTTATTATAGATGTGTATATTTTCATTTCTATATTATTCATTTAAATGCCATGCCTGTAACCAAATAAAAACCAGTAATTCCCTTGATTGAAAGATTTATAATATCTATTTCTATAATATTGATTTTCTTTATTTATACACACAGAGATATAATGCACAACAGATATTAAAATACATTACCATCTATCCGTATATTTTTCATATTGAATATTAACCAGCTTGTCTAGATATAGATAATTTGTGTTTATTTCTTATTTATGGCTATATCTCTCTATCTCTCTATCACTCTATCTATCTATCTATCTATCTATCTATCTATCTATCTATCTATGTATCTCCCTATCTATATATCTCCCTATCTATCACCCTATATACGTTTCTTTATTATAGATGTGTATATTTTCATTCCTATATTAATCATTTAAAAGCCCTGCCTCTAAGCCTCTAACCAAATAAAAAACAATTAAACCCTTGTTTTAAATGTTTTTAATATCTATTTCTATAATATTGATCTTTTATATTTGTACACACAGACACAATGCATAACAGATATTAAAGTACATCACCATCTATCCCTATAGTTTTCATACTGATCATTAATTTACTTGTCCAGATTTGGATTACTGGGATTACTGGTATTTATTTCTTCTTTTATGGCTCTATCGATCTATCTATCTATCTATCTATCTATCTATCTATATCACTACATACATTTCTTTCTTATAGATGTGTATATTTTCATTTCTATATTATTCATTTAAATGCCTTGCCTTTAATTAAATAAAAAAAGAAAAGCCCCTTGTATAAAAAAATTAATATATTTTCCTATAATATTGATCTTCTATATTTATACACACAGATATAATGCATAACAGATATTAAAGTACATTACCATCTATCTATATAGTTTTCATACTGATAATTAATTTACTTGTCCAGATTTGGATTACTGGAATTCATTTCTTCTTTTATGGCTCTATCTATCTATCTATCTATCTATCTATCTATCTATCTATCTATCTATCTATCTATCTATCTATCTATCTATCTATCTATTTATCCCCCTATCTATCTCCCTATCTATATATCTCCCTATCTATGTATCTCCCTATCTATCACCCTATATACATTTCTTTATTATAGATGTGTATATTTTCATTTCTATATGAATCATTTAAAAGCCCTGCCTCTAAGCCTCTAACCAAATAAAAAACAATTAAACCCTTGTTTTACATGTTTTTAATATCTATTTCTATAATATTGATCTTTTATATTTGTACACACAGACACAATGCATAAGAGATATTAAAGTACATCACCATCTATCCCTATAGTTTTCATACTGATCATTAATTTACTTGTCCAGATTTGGATTACTGGAATTCATTTCTTCTTTTATGGCTCTATCTATCTATCTATCTATCTATCTATCTATCTATCTATCTATCTATCTATCCCCCTATCTATCTCCCTATCTATATATCTCCCTATCTATATATCTCCCTATCTATCACCCTATATACATTTCTTTATTATAGATGTGTATATTTTCATTTCTATATTAATCATTTAAAAGCCCTGCCTCTAAGCCTCTAACCAAATAAAAAACAATTAAACCCTTGTTTTACATGTTTTTAATATCAATTTCTATAATATTAATCTTCTATATTTGTACACACAGACACAATGCATAACAGATATTAAAGTAGATCACCATCTATCAATATAGTTTTCATACTGATCATTAATTTACTTGTCCAGATTTGGATTACTGGAATTCATTTCTTCTTTTATGGCTCTATCTATCTATCTATCTATCTATCTATCTATCTATCTATCTATCTATCTATCTATCTATCTCTCTATCTCTCTATCTCCCTATATTTATTTCTTTATTATAGATGTTTATATTTTCATTTCTATATTATTCATTTAAATGCCATGCCTGTAAGCAAATAAAAACCAGTAATTCCCTTGATTGAAAGATTTATAATATCTATTTCTATAATATTGATTTTCTTTATTTATACACACAGAGATATAATGCACAACAGATATTAAAATACATTACCATCTATCTGTATATTTTTCATATTGAATATTAACCAGCTTGTCTAGATACAGATAATTTGTGTTTATTTCTTATTTATGGCTATATCTCTCTATCTCTCTATCTCTCTATCTCTCTGTCTATCTATCTATCTATCTATCTATCTATCTATCTATCTATCTATCTATCTATCTATTTATCCCCCTATCTATCTCCCTATCTCTATATCTCCCTATCTATATATCTCCCTATCTATCACCCTATATACATTTCTTTATTATAGATGTGTATATTTTCATTTCTATATTAATCATTTAAAAGCCCTGCCTCTAAGCCTCTAACCAAATAAAAAACAATTAAACCCTTGTTTTACATGTTTTTAATATCTATTTCTATAATATTGATCTTTTATATTTGTACACACAGACACAATGCATAACAGATATTAAAGTACATCACCATCTATCCCTATAGTTTTCATACAGATCATTAATTTACTTGTCCAGATTTGGATTACTGGTATTCATTTTTTCTTTTATGGCTCTATCTTTCTATCTATCTATCTATCTATCTATCTATCTATCTATCTATCTATCTATCTATCTATCTATCTATCTATTTATCCCCCTATCTATCTCCCTATCTATATATCTCCCTATCTATATATCTCCCTATCTATCACCCTATATACATTTCTTTATTATAGATGTGTATATTTTCATTTCTATATTAATCATTTAAAAGCCCTGCCTCTAAGCCTCTAACCAAATAAAAAACAATTAAACCCTTGTTTTACATGTTTTTAATATCTATTTCTATAATATTGATCTTTTATATTTGTACACACAGACACAATGCATAACAGATATTAAAGTAGATCACCATCTATCAATATAGTTTTCATACTGATCATTAATTTACTTGTCCAGATTTGGATTACTGGAATTCATTTCTTCTTTTATGGCTCTATCTATCTATCTATCTATCTATCTATCTCTCTATCTCTCTATCTCCCTATATTTATTTCTTTATTATAGATGTTTATATTTTCATTTCTATATTATTCATTTAAATGCCATGCCTGTAACCAAATAAAAACCAGTAATTCCCTTGATTGAAAGATTTATAATATCTATTTCTATAATATTGATTTTCTTTATTTATACACACAGAGATATAATGCACAACAGATATTAAAATACATTACCATCTATCCGTATATTTTTCATATTGAATATTAACCAGCTTGTCTAGATATAGATAATTTGTGTTTATTTCTTATTTATGGCTATATCTCTCTATCTCTCTATCACTCTATCTATCTATCTATCTATCTATCTATCTATGTATCTCCCTATCTATATATCTCCCTATCTATCACCCTATATACGTTTCTTTATTATAGATGTGTATATTTTCATTCCTATATTAATCATTTAAAAGCCCTGCCTCTAAGCCTCTAACCAAATAAAAAACAATTAAACCCTTGTTTTAAATGTTTTTAATATCTATTTCTATAATATTGATCTTTTATATTTGTACACACAGACACAATGCATAACAGATATTAAAATACATCACCATCTATCCCTATAGTTTTCATACTGATCATTAATTTACTTGTCCAGATTTGGATTACTGGGATTACTGGTATTTATTTCTTCTTTTATGGCTCTATCTATCTATCTATCTATCTATCTATCTATATCACTACATACATTTCTTTCTTATAGACGTGTATATTTTCATTTCTATATTATTCATTTAAATGCCATGCCTTTAATTAAATAAAAAAAGAAAAGCCCCTTGTATAAAAAAATTAATATATTTTCCTATAATATTGACCTTCTATATTTATACACACAGATATAATGCATAACAGATATTAAAGCACATTACCATCTATCTATATAGTTTTCATACTGATCATTAATTAACTTGTCCAGATTTGGATTACTGGTATTCATTTCTTCTTTTATGGCTCTATCTATCTATCTATCTATCTATCTATCTATCTATCTATCTATCTATCTATCTATCTATATATCTCCCTATATTTATTTTATTATAGATGTGTATATTTTCATTTCTATATTATTCATTTAAATGCCATGCCTGTAACCAAATAAAAACCAGTAATTCCCTTGATTGAAAGATTTATAATATCTATTTCCATAATATTGATTTTCTTTATTTATACACACAGAGATATAATGCACAACAGATATTAAAATACATTACCATCTATCCGTATATTTTTCATATTGAATATTAACCAGCTTGTCTAGATATAGATAATTTGTGTTTATTTCTTATTTATGGCTATATCTCTCTATCTCTCTATCACTCTATCTATCTATCTATCTATCTATCTATCTATCTATCTATGTATCTCCCTATCTATATATCTCCCTATCTATCACCCTATATACGTTTCTTTATTATAGATGTGTATATTTTCATTCCTATATTAATCATTTAAAAGCCCTGCCTCTAAGCCTCTAACCAAATAAAAAACAATTAAACCCTTGTTTTAAATGTTTTTAATATCTATTTCTATAATATTGATCTTTTATATTTGTACACACAGACACAATGCATAACAGATATTAAAATACATCACCATCTATCCCTATAGTTTTCATACTGATCATTAATTTACTTGTCCAGATTTGGATTACTGGGATTACTGGTATTTATTTCTTCTTTTATGGCTCTATCTATCTATCTATCTATCTATCTATCTATATCACTACATACATTTCTTTCTTATAGATGTGTATATTTTCATTTCTATATTATTCATTTAAATGCCATGCCTTTAATTAAATAAAAAAAGAAAAGCCCCTTGTATAAAAAAATTAATATATTTTCCTATAATATTGACCTTCTATATTTATACACACAGATATAATGCATAACAGATATTAAAGCACATTACCATCTATCTATATAGTTTTCATACTGATCATTAATTAACTTGTCCAGATTTGGATTACTGGTATTCATTTCTTCTTTTATGGCTCTATCTATCTATCTATCTATCTATCTATCTATCTATCTATCTATCTATCTATCTATCTATATATCTCCCTATATTTATTTTATTATAGATGTGTATATTTTCATTTCTATATTATTCATTTAAATGCCATGCCTGTAACCAAATAAAAACCAGTAATTCCCTTGATTGAAAGATTTATAATATCTATTTCTATAATATTGATTTTCTTTATTTATACACACAGAGATATAATGCACAACAGATATTAAAATACATTACCATCTATCCGTATATTTTTCATATTGAATATTAACCAGCTTGTCTAGATATAGATAATTTGTGTTTATTTCTTATTTATGGCTATATCTCTCTATCTCTCTATCACTCTATCTATCTATCTATCTATCAATCTATCTATCTATGTATCTCCCTATCTATATATCTCCCTATCTATCACCCTATATACGTTTCTTTATTATAGATGTGTATATTTTCATACCTATATTAATCATTTAAAAGCCCTGCCTCTAAGCCTCTAACCAAATAAAAAACAATTAAACCCTTGTTTTAAATGTTTTTAATATCTATTTCTATAATATTGATCTTTTATATTTGTACACACAGACACAATGCATAACAGATATTAAAGTACATCACCATCTATCCCTATAGTTTTCATACTGATCATTAATTTACTTGTCCAGATTTGGATTACTGGGATTACTGGTATTTATTTCTTCTTTTATGGCTCTATCTATCTATCTATCTATCTATCTATCTATATCACTACATACATTTCTTTCTTATAGATGTGTATATTTTCATTTCTATATTATTCATTTAAATGCCTTGCCTTTAATTAAATAAAAAAAGAAAAGCCCCTTGTATAAAAAAATTAATATATTTTCCTATAATATTGATCTTCTATATTTATACACACAGATATAATGCATAACAGATATTAAAGTACATTACCATCTATCTATATAGTTTTCATACTGATAATTAATTTACTTGTCCAGATTTGGATTACTGGTATTCATTTCTTCTTTTATGGCTCTATCTATCTATCTATCTATCTATCTATCTATCTATCTATCTATCTATCTATCTATCTATCTATTTATCCCCCTATCTATCTCCCTATCTCTATATCTCCCTATCTATATATCTCCCTATCTATCACCCTATATACATTTCTTTATTATAGATGTGTATATTTTCATTTCTATATTAATCATTTAAAAGCCCTGCCTCTAAGCCACTAACCAAATAAAAAACAATTAAACCCTTGTTTTACATGTTTTTAATATCTATTTCTATAATATTGATCTTTTATATTTGTACACACAGACACAATGCATAACAGATATTAAAGTACATCACCATCTATCCCTATAGTTTTCATACTGATCATTAATTTACTTGTCCAGATTTGGATTACTGGAATTCATTTCTTCTTTTATGGCTCTATCTATCTATCTATCTATCTATCTATCTATCTATCTATCTATCTATCTATCTCCCTATATTCATTTCTTTATTGTAGATGTGTATATTTCCATTTCTATGTTATTGATTTAAATGTCAAGCATTTAAGTAAATAGGGGCGCCCAGTGAAAGGAGCCGCGGCGAGGTACGGGTCGTCGCGAGTGCCAGAAGCCCCAGAACGCGGCCGCGGTAAGGACCCCGGCCGAGTGAGGCGTCTTCACCGCTGCCTGTCGGCGCCCGACCTGCTGGCGCCCGGCCCCGGCGCCGCCGAGCGCACAGCCCGTGTCCGCACGGCCGGAAAAGCCGCGGAAAATTGCGCCGGAGCGGCGTCGGCGCCGGAGTGTTTGTCAGGCAGTCAATCGCACGCACCCACCGCCCGGGGTCCTTCCATTTTCCCGCCTTTTTGGCCGCCATCCTTGGGAGGTCAAGCCGGGCACGACCGGGCAGCCATGTTGTGCGTGGCGTGACGTCACTTCCGCCCTTCCTCGCCGCCATCTTTGTTGTGGCTGAAGCCACTTCCGGCAGAGCGGCCATCTTTGTTGTGGCACAATTTAGGCCCCCGCTGCTCTCAGCGCGTCTGTCTAACTTACTTGCCTGAACGAAAAACCTGCCGACGCTGACCGACTCCGAGCACTCCGCCCGATTGTCCGCCGCCTTTCCCGGGGCGAGGACGATGGCGGCGGGGCTCAGCGGCTCCGTAGCTGGGCGGCGGCCGCGCCTGCGGCGGCAGGCATTGGAGTCAACGCCTCTGCCGGGGTCCTCCCGGCCGGCTCCGGAGGGGGGGGGGGGCCGTCGCGGCTCGGCTCGGTTCGGCTCTTTCCGGCCCGTTTCGGCTCGGCTCTTTCCGTCCCGCTTCGGCTCGGTTCGGCATCGCCCGCTTCGGCTCGGCTCGAACCTCCTCGGCCCCCGCTCGGCCCCGCCCCGCCCGGCTCGGCGCACAGCTGCAGTACCGCGCTTTGCCCACAAGGCGGCAGCACTGCCGCAGAGCTCAGCCCGGGGCGGGCGGGGGGGCGCCCCTGCACGTGCAGAGAAGCGAGGCAAGAAACCACGTGTGCAACCCCCTTCCAAAAATTCTTCTCCGAGGTACGTCCCAAAACCCACCCCCCATCGAAACTTAGCAAGCCCTGCCTCTAACCAAATAAAAAACAAAATACACCTTCACTTAAATGTAATTAATATTTATTTCTATCATATTGAGCTATATTTATACACATAGATAAAATGCATAATCAATATAAAAATATATGAACGTCGATCCATATATTTTTCAAATTGAATATTAATCTACTTGTCTAGTTTTAGATAACTTGGGTTTTTTTTTGGTTTTTATTTCAATTTATACATAGATATATCTCCCTTTATTTATTTCTTTATTATAGATGTGTATATTTTCATTTCTATATTACTCGTTTAAAAGCCCTGCCTCTAAGCCTCTAACCAAATAAAAAACAATTAAACCCTTGTTTTAAATGTTTTTAATATCTATTTCTATAATATTGATCTTTTATATTTGTACACACAGACACAATGCATAACAGATATTAAAGTACATCACCATCTATCCCTATAGTTTTCATACTGATCATTAATTTACTTGTCCAGATTTGGATTACTGGTATTTATTTCTTCTTTTATGGCTCTATCTATCTATCTATCTATCTATCTATATCACTACATACATTTCTTTCTTATAGATGTGTATATTTTCATTTCTATATTATTCATTTAAATGCCTTGCCTTTAATTAAATAAAAAAAGAAAAGCCCCTTGTATAAAAAAATTAATATATTTTCCTATAATATTGATCTTCTATATTTATACACACAGATATAATGCATAACAGATATTAAAGTACATTACCATCTATCTATATAGTTTTCATACTGATAATTAATTTACTTGTCCAGATTTGGATTACTGGAATTCATTTCTTCTTTTATGGCTCTATCTATCTATCTATCTATCTATCTATCTATCTATCTATCTATCTATCTATCTATCTATCTATCTATCTATTTATCCCCCTATCTATCTCCCTATCTATATATCTCCCTATCTATGTATCTCCCTATCTATCACCCTATATACATTTCTTTATTATAGATGTGTATATTTTCATTTCTATATGAATCATTTAAAAGCCCTGCCTCTAAGCCTCTAACCAAATAAAAAACAATTAAACCCTTGTTTTACATGTTTTTAATATCTATTTCTATAATATTGATCTTTTATATTTGTACACACAGACACAATGCATAACAGATATTAAAGTACATCACCATCTATCCCTATAGTTTTCATACAGATCATTAATTTACTTGTCCAGATTTGGATTACTGGAATTCATTTCTTCTTTTATGGCTCTATCTATCTATCTATCTATCTATCTATCTATCTATCTATCTATCTATTTATCCCCCTATCTATCTCCCTATCTATATATCTCCCTATCTATATATCTCCCTATCTATCACCCTATAAGCCTCTAACCAAATAAAAAACAATTAAACCCTTGTTTTACATGTTTTTAATATCAATTTCTATAATATTAATCTTCTATATTTGTACACACAGACACAATGCATAACAGATATTAAAGTAGATCACCATCTATCAATATAGTTTTCATACTGATCATTAATTTACTTGTCCAGATTTGGATTACTGGAATTCATTTCTTCTTTTATGGCTCTATCTATCTATCTATCTATCTATCTATCTATCTATCTATCTATCTCTCTATCTCTCTATCTCCCTATATTTATTTCTTTATTATAGATGTTTATATTTTCATTTCTATATTATTCATTTAAATGCCATGCCTGTAAGCAAATAAAAACCAGTAATTCCCTTGATTGAAAGATTTATAATATCTATTTCTATAATATTGATTTTCTTTATTTATACACACAGAGATATAATGCACAACAGATATTAAAATACATTACCATCTATCTGTATATTTTTCATATTGAATATTAACCAGCTTGTCTAGATATAGATAATTTGTGTTTATTTCTTATTTATGGCTATACCTCTCTATCTCTCTATCTCTCTATCTCTCTGTCTATCTCTCTATCTATCTATCTATCTATCTATCTATCTATCTATCTATCTATCTATCTATCTATCTATTTATCCCCCTATCTATCTCCCTATCTCTATATCTCCCTATCTATATATCTCCCTATCTATCACCCTATATACATTTCTTTATTATAGATGTGTATATTTTCATTTCTATATTAATCATTTAAAAGCCCTGCCTCTAAGCCTCTAACCAAATAAAAAAAAATTAAACCCTTGTTTTACATGTTTTTAATATCTATTTCTATAATATTGATTTTTTATATTTGTACACACAGACACAATGCATAACAGATATTAAAGTAGATCACCATCTATCCCTATAGTTTTCATACTGATCATTAATTTACTTGTCCAGATTTGGATTACTGGGATTACTGGTATTTATTTCTTCTTTTATGGCTCTATCTATCTATCTATCTATCTATCTATCTATATCACTACATACATTTCTTTCTTATAGATGTGTATATTTTCATTTCTATATTATTCATTTAAATGCCATGCCTTTAATTAAATAAAAAAAGAAAAGCCCCTTGTATAAAAAAATTAATATATTTTCCTATAATATTGACCTTCTATATTTATACACACAGATATAATGCATAACAGATATTAAAGCACATTACCATCTATCTATATAGTTTTCATACTGATCATTAATTAACTTGTCCAGATTTGGATTACTGGTATTCATTTCTTCTTTTATGGCTCTATCTATCTATCTATCTATCTCTCTATCTCCCTATATTTATTTCTTTATTATAGATGTGTATATTTTCATTTCTATATTATTCATTTAAATGCCATGCCTGTAAGCAAATAAAAACCAGTAATTCCCTTGATTGAAAGATTTATAATATCTATTTCTATAATATTGATTTTCTTTATTTATACACACAGAGATATAATGCACTACAGATATTAAAATACATTACCATCTATCCGTATATTTTTCATATTGAATATTAACCAGCTTGTCTAGATATGGATAATTTGTGTTTATTTCTTATTTATGGCTATATCTCTCTATCTCTCTATCTCTCTATCTCTCTGTCTATCTATCTATCTATCTATCTATCTATCTATCTATCTATCTATCTATCTATCTATCTATTTATCCCCCTATCTATCTCCCTATCTCTATATCTCCCTATCTATATATCTCCCTATCTATCACCCTATATACATTTCTTTATTATAGATGTGTATATTTTCATTTCTATATTAATCATTTAAAAGCCCTGCCTCTAAGCCTCTAACCAAATAAAAAACAATTAAACCCTTGTTTTACATGTTTTTAATATCTATTTCTATAATATTGATCTTTTATATTTGTACACACAGACACAATGCATAACAGATATTAAAGTACATCACCATCTATCCCTATAGTTTTCATACAGATCATTAATTTACTTGTCCAGATTTGGATTACTGGTATTCATTTCTTCTTTTATGGCTCTATCTATCTATCTATCTATCTGTATATCTCCCTATATTTATTTCTTTATTATAGATGTGTATATTTTCATTTCTATATTATTCATTTAAATGCCATGCCTGTAACCAAATAAATAACAGTAATTCCCTTGATTGAAAGATTTATAATATCTATTTCTATAATATTGATTTTCTTTATTTATACACACAGAGATATAATGCACAACAGATATTAAAATACATTACCATCTATCCGTATATTTTTCATATTGAATATTAACCAGCTTGTCTAGATATGGATAATTTGTGTTTATTTCTTATTTATGGCTATATCTCTCTATCTCTCTATCACTCTATCTCTCTGTCTATCTATCTATCTATCTATCTATCTATCTATCTATCTATCTATCTATCTATGTATCTCCCTATCAATATATCTCTCTATCACCCTCTATACGTTTCTTTATTATAGATGTGTATATTTTCATTTCTATATTAATCATTTAAAAGCCCTGCCTCTAAGCCTCTAACCAAATAAAAAACAATTAAACCCTTGTTTTAAATGTTTTTAATATCTACTTCTATAATATTGATCTTTTATATTTGTACACACAGACACAATGCATAACAGATATTAAAGTACATCACCATCTATCCCTATAGTTTTCATACTGATCATTAATTAACTTGTCCAGATTTGGATTACTGGAATTCATTTCTTCTTTTATGGCTCCATCTATCTATCTATCCATCTATCTATCTATCCATCTATCTGTCTGTCTGTCTGTCTCTCTCTCTCTCTCTCTATCTATCTATCTATCTATCTATCTATCTATCTATCTATCTATCTATCTATCTATCTATCTATCTATCTATCTATCTATCTATCTATCTATCTATCTATCTATCTATCTCCCTATATACATTTCTTTCTTATAGATGTGTATATTTTCATTTCTATATTATTCTATATATCACAGCTGCAGTACCGCTCTGTGTCCACAAGGCGGCAGCACTGCCGCACAGCTCAGCCCGGGGCGGGCGGGGGGGCGCCCCTGCACGTGCAGAGAAGCGAGGCAAGAAACCACGTGTGCAACCCCCTTCCAAAAATTCTTCTCCGAGGTACGTCCCAAAACCCACCCCCCATCGAAACTTAGCAAGCCCTGCCTCTAACCAAATAAAAAACAAAATACACCTTTAACTTAAATGTAATTAATATTTATTTCTATCATATTGAGCTATATTTATACACATAGATAAAATGCATAATCAATATAAAAATATATGAACGTCTATCCATATATTTTTCAAATTGAATATTAATCTACTTGTCTAGTTTTAGATAACTTGGGTTTTTTTTTGGTTTTTATTTCAATTTATACATAGATATATCTCCCTTTATTTATTTCTTTATTATAGATGTGTATATTTTCATTTCTATATTAATCGTTTAAAAGCCCTGCCTCTAAGCCTCTAACCAAATAAAAAACAATTAAACCCTTGTTTAAAATGTTTTCAATATCTATTTCTATAAAATTGATCTTTTATATTTGTACACACAGATACAATGCATAACAGATATTAAAGTACATCACCATCTATCCCTATAGTTTTCAAACTGATCATTAATTAACTTGTCCAGATTTGGATTACTGGTATTTATTTCTTCTTTTATGGATTTATCTATCTATCTATCTATCTATCTATCTATCTATCTATCTATCTATCTATCTATCTATCTATCTATCTGTCTATCTATCTATCTATCTCTCTATCTATCTATCTATCTATCTATCTATCTATCTATCTATGTATCTCCCTATCTATATATCTCTCTATCACCCTATATACGTTTCTTTATTATAGAAGTGTATATTTTCATTTCTATATTAATCATTTAAAAGCCCTGCCTCTAAGCCTCTAACCAAATAAAAAACAATTAAACCCTTGTTTTACATGTTTTTAATATCTACTTCTATAATATTAATCTTCTATATTTGTACACACAGACAGAATGCATAACAGATATTAAAGTAGATCACCATCTATCAATATAGTTTTCATACTGATCATTAATTTACTTGTCCAGATTTGGATTACTGGAATTCATTTCTTCTTTTATGGCTCTATCTATCTATCTATCTATCTATCTATCTATCTATCTATCTATCTATCTCACTACATATATTTCTTTCTTATAGATGTGTATATTTTCATTTCTATATTATTCATTTAAATGCCATGCCTTTAATTAAATAAAAAAAGAAAAGCCCCTTGTATAAAAAAATTAATATATTTTCCTATAATATTGACCTTCTATATTTATACACACAGATATAATGCATAACAGATATTAAAGCACATTACCATCTATCTATATAGTTTTCATACTGATCATTAATTAACTTGTCCAGATTTGGATTACTGGTATTCATTATTTCTTTTATGGCTCTATCTATCTATCTATCTATCTATCTATCTATCTATCTATCTATATATCTCCCTATATTTATTTCTTTATTATAGATGTGTATATTTTCATTTCTATATTATTCATTTAAATGCCATGCCTGTAACCAAATAAAAACCAGTAATTCCCTTGATTGAAAGATTTATAATATCTATTTCTATAATATTGATTTTCTTTATTTATACACACAGAGATATAATGCACAACAGATATTAAAATACATTACCATCTATCCGTATATTTTTCATATTGAATATTAACCAGCTTGTCTAGATATAGATAATTTGTGTTTATTTCTTATTTATGGCTATATCTCTCTATCTCTCTATCACTCTATCTATCTATCTATCTATCTATCTATCTATCTATCTATGTATCTCCCTATCTATATATCTCCCTATCTATCACCCTATATACGTTTCTTTATTATAGATGTGTATATTTTCATTCCTATATTAATCATTTAAAAGCCCTGCCTCTAAGCCTCTAACCAAATAAAAAACAATTAAACCCTTGTTTTAAATGTTTTTAATATCTATTTCTATAATATTGATCTTTTATATTTGTACACACAGACACAATGCATAACAGATATTAAAGTACATCACCATCTATCCCTATAGTTTTCATACTGATCATTAATTTACTTGTCCAGATTTGGATTACTGGGATTACTGGTATTTATTTCTTCTTTTATGGCTCTATCGATCTATCTATCTATCTATCTATCTATATCACTACATACATTTCTTTCTTATAGATGTGTATATATTCATTTCTATATTATTCATTTAAATGCCATGCCTTTAATTAAATAAAAAAAGAAAAGCCCCTTGTATAAAAAAATTAATATATTTTCCTATAATATTGATCTTCTATATTTATACACACAGATATAATGCATAACAGATATTAAAGTACATTACCATCTATCTATATAGTTTTCATACTGATAATTAATTTACTTGTCCAGATTTGGATTACTGGAATTCATTTCTTCTTTTATGGCTCTATCTATCTATCTATCTATCTATCTATCTATCTATCTATCTATCTATCTATCTATCTATCTATCTATCTATCTATCTATTTATCCCCCTATCTATCTCCCTATCTATATATCTCCCTATCTATGTATCTCCCTATCTATCACCCTATATACATTTCTTTATTATAGATGTGTATATTTTCATTTCTATATGAATCATTTAAAAGCCCTGCCTCTAAGCCTCTAACCAAATAAAAAACAATTAAACCCTTGTTTTACATGTTTTTAATATCTATTTCTATAATATTGATCTTTTATATTTGTACACACAGACACAATGCATAAGAGATA
>NC_141706.1:277500-280000 GCF_971803275.1 Cyanistes caeruleus
GTACATCACCATCTATCCCTATAGTTTTCATACTGATCATTAATTTACTTGTCCAGATTTGGATTACTGGAATTCATTTCTTCTTTTATGGCTCTATCTATCTATCTATCTATCTATCTATCTATCTATCTATCTATCTATCTCCCTATATTCATTTCTTTATTGTAGATGTGTATATTTCCATTTCTATGTTATTGATTTAAATGTCAAGCATTTAAGTAAATAGGGGCGCCCAGTGAAAGGAGCCGCGGCGAGGTACGGGTCGTCGCGAGTGCCAGAAGCCCCAGAACGCGGCCGCGGTAAGGACCCCGGCCGAGTGAGGCGTCTTCACCGCTGCCTGTCGGCGCCCGACCTGCTGGCGCCCGGCCCCGGCGCCGCCGAGCGCACAGCCCGTCTCCGCACGGCCGGAAAAGCCGCGGAAAATTGCGCCGGAGCGGCGTCGGCGCCGGAGTGTTTGTCAGGCAGTCAATCGCACGCACCCACCGCCCGGGGTCCTTCCATTTTCCCGCCTTTTTGGCCGCCATCCTTGGGAGGTCAAGCCGGGCACGACCGGGCAGCCATGTTGTGCGTGGCGTGACGTCACTTCCGCCCTTCCTCGCCGCCATCTTTGTTGTGGCTGAAGCCACTTCCGGCAGAGCGGCCATCTTTGTTGTGGCACAATTTAGGCCCCCGCTGCTCTCAGCGCGTCTGTCTAACTTACTTGCCTGAACGAAAAACCTGCCGACGCTGACCGACTCCGAGCACTCCGCCCGATTGTCCGCCGCCTTTCCCGGGGCGAGGACGATGGCGGCGGGGCTCAGCGGCTCCGTAGCTGGGCGGCGGCCGCGCCTGCGGCGGCAGGCATTGGAGTCAACGCCTCTGCCGGGGTCCTCCCGGCCGGCTCCGGAGGGGGGGGGGGGCCGTCGCGGCTCGGCTCGGTTCGGCTCGGCTCTTTCCGTCCCGCTTCGGATCGGTTCGGCATCGCCCGCTTCGGCTCGGCTCGAACCTCCTCGGCCCCCGCTCGGCCCCGCCCCGCCCGGCTCGGCGCACAGCTGCAGTACCGCTCTTTGCCCACAAGGCGGCAGCACTGCCGCACAGCTCAGCCCGGGGCGGGCGGGGGGGCGCCCCTGCACGTGCAGAGAAGCGAGGCAAGAAACCACGTGTGCAACCCCCTTCCAAAAATTCTTCTCCGAGGTACGTCCCAAAACCCACCCCCCATCGAAACTTAGCAAGCCCTGCCTCTAACCAAATAAAAAACAAAATACACCTTCACTTAAATGTAATTAATATTTATTTCTATCATATTGAGCTATATTTATACACATAGATAAAATGCATAATCAATATAAAAATATATGAACGTCGATCCATATATTTTTCAAATTGAATATTAATCTACTTGTCTAGTTTTAGATAACTTGGGTTTTTTTTTGGTTTTTATTTCAATTTATACATAGATATATCTCCCTTTATTTATTTCTTTATTATAGATGTGTATATTTTCATTTCTATATTACTCGTTTAAAAGCCCTGCCTCTAAGCCTCTAACCAAATAAAAAACAATTAAACCCTTGTTTTACATGTTTTTAATATCTATTTCTATAATATTGATCTTTTATATTTGTACACACAGACACAATGCATAAGAGATATTAAAGTACATCACCATCTATCCCTATAGTTTTCATACTGATCATTAATTTACTTGTCCAGATTTGGATTACTGGAATTCATTTCTTCTTTTATGGCTCTATCTATCTATCTATCTATCTATCTATCTATCTATCTATCTATCTATCTATCTATCTATCTATCTATCCCCCTATCTATCTCCCTATCTATATATCTCCCTATCTATATATCTCCCTATCTATCACCCTATATACATTTCTTTATTATAGATGTGTATATTTTCATTTCTATATTAATCATTTAAAAGCCCTGCCTCTAAGCCTCTAACCAAATAAAAAACAATTAAACCCTTGTTTTACATGTTTTTAATATCAATTTCTATAATATTAATCTTCTATATTTGTACACACAGACACAATGCATAACAGATATTAAAGTAGATCACCATCTATCAATATAGTTTTCATACTGATCATTAATTTACTCGTCCAGATTTGGATTACTGGAATTCATTTCTTCTTTTATGGCTCTATCTATCTATCTATCTATCTATCTATCTATCTATCTATCTATCTATCTATCTCTCTATCTCTCTATCTCCCTATATTTATTTCTTTATTATAGATGTTTATATTTTCATTTCTATATTATTCATTTAAATGCCATGCCTGTAAGCAAATAAAAACCAGTAATTCCCTTGATTGAAAGATTTATAATATCTATTTCTATAATATTGATTTTCTTTATTTATACACACAGAGATATAATGCACAACAGATATTAAAATACATTACCATCTATCTGTATATTTTTCATATTGAATATTAACCAGCTTGTCTAGATATAGATAATTTGTGTTTATTTCTTATTTATGGCTATATCTCTCTAT
>NC_141706.1:282500-285000 GCF_971803275.1 Cyanistes caeruleus
CTATCTATCTATCTATCTATCTATCTCACTACATATATTTCTTTCTTATAGATGTGTATATTTTCATTTCTATATTATTCATTTAAATGCCATGCCTTTAATTAAATAAAAAAAGAAAAGCCCCTTGTATAAAAAAATTAATATATTTTCCTATAATATTGACCTTCTATATTTATACACACAGATATAATGCATAACAGATATTAAAGCACATTACCATCTATCTATATAGTTTTCATACTGATCATTAATTAACTTGTCCAGATTTGGATTACTGGTATTCATTATTTCTTTTATGGCTCTATCTATCTATCTATCTATCTATCTATCTATCTATCTATCTATCTATCTATCTATCTATATATCTCCCTATATTTATTTCTTTATTATAGATGTGTATATTTTCATTTCTATATTATTCATTTAAATGCCATGCCTGTAACCAAATAAAAACCAGTAATTCCCTTGATTGAAAGATTTATAATATCTATTTCTATAATATTGATTTTCTTTATTTATACACACAGAGATATAATGCACAACAGATATTAAAATACATTACCATCTATCCGTATATTTTTCATATTGAATATTAACCAGCTTGTCTAGATATAGATAATTTGTGTTTATTTCTTATTTATGGCTATATCTCTCTATCTCTCTATCACTCTATCTATCTATCTATCTATCTATCTATCTATCTATCTATGTATCTCCCTATCTATATATCTCCCTATCTATCACCCTATATACGTTTCTTTATTATAGATGTGTATATTTTCATTCCTATATTAATCATTTAAAAGCCCTGCCTCTAAGCCTCTAACCAAATAAAAAACAATTAAACCCTTGTTTTAAATGTTTTTAATATCTATTTCTATAATATTGATCTTTTATATTTGTACACACAGACACAATGCATAACAGATATTAAAGTACATCACCATCTATCCCTATAGTTTTCATACTGATCATTAATTTACTTGTCCAGATTTGGATTACTGGGATTACTGGTATTTATTTCTTCTTTTATGGCTCTATCGATCTATCTATCTATCTATCTATCTATATCACTACATACATTTCTTTCTTATAGATGTGTATATTTTCATTTCTATATTATTCATTTAAATGCCATGCCTTTAATTAAATAAAAAAAGAAAAGCCCCTTGTATAAAAAAATTAATATATTTTCCTATAATATTGATCTTCTATATTTATACACACAGATATAATGCATAACAGATATTAAAGTACATTACCATCTATCTATATAGTTTTCATACTGATAATTAATTTACTTGTCCAGATTTGGATTACTGGAATTCATTTCTTCTTTTATGGCTCTATCTATCTATCTATCTATCTATCTATCTATCTATCTATCTATCTATCTATCTATCTATCTATCTATCTATTTATCCCCCTATCTATCTCCCTATCTATATATCTCCCTATCTATGTATCTCCCTATCTATCACCCTATATACATTTCTTTATTATAGATGTGTATATTTTCATTTCTATATGAATCATTTAAAAGCCCTGCCTGTAAGCCTCTAACCAAATAAAAAACAATTAAACCCTTGTTTTACATGTTTTTAATATCTATTTCTATAATATTGATCTTTTATATTTGTACACACAGACACAATGCATAAGAGATATTAAAGTACATCACCATCTATCCCTATAGTTTTCATACTGATCATTAATTTACTTGTCCAGATTTGGATTACTGGAATTCATTTCTTCTTTTATGGCTCTATCTATCTATCTATCTATCTATCTATCTATCTATCTATCTATCTATCTATCTATCTATCTATCTATCTATCCCCCTATCTATCTCCCTATCTATATATCTCCCTATCTATATATCTCCCTATCTATCACCCTATATACATTTCTTTATTATAGATGTGTATATTTTCATTTCTATATTAATCATTTAAAAGCCCTGCCTCTAAGCCTCTAACCAAATAAAAAACAATTAAACCCTTGTTTTACATGTTTTTAATATCAATTTCTATAATATTAATCTTCTATATTTGTACACACAGACACAATGCATAACAGATATTAAAGTAGATCACCATCTATCAATATAGTTTTCATACTGATCATTAATTTACTTGTCCAGATTTGGATTACTGGAATTCATTTCTTCTTTTATGGCTCTATCTATCTATCTATCTATCTATCTATCTATCTATCTATCTATCTATCTATCTATCTATCTATCTCTCTATCTCTCTATCTCCCTATATTTATTTCTTTATTATAGATGTTTATATTTTCATTTCTATATTATTCATTTAAATGCCATGCCTGTAACCAAATAAAAACCAGTAATTCCCTTGATTGAAAGATTTATAATATCTATTTCTATAATATTGATTTTCTTTATTTATACACACAGAGATATAATGCACAACAGATATTAAAATACATTACCATCTATCTGTATATTTTTCATATTGAATATTAACCAGCTTGT
>NC_141706.1:287500-300000 GCF_971803275.1 Cyanistes caeruleus
AGTTTTCATACTGATCATTAATTTACTTGTCCAGATTTGGATTACTGGTATTTATTTCTTCTTTTACGGCTCTATCTATCTATCTATCTATCTATCTATCTCACTACATATATTTCTTTCTTATAGATGTGTATATTTTCATTTCTATATTATTCATTTAAATGCCATGCCTTTAATTAAATAAAAAGAGAAAAGCCCCTTGTATAAAAAAATTAATATATTTTCCTATAATATTGACCTTCTATCTTTATACACACAGATATAATGCATAACAGATATTAAAGCACATTACCATCTATCTATATAGTTTTCATACTGATCATTAATTAACTTGTCCAGATTTGGATTACTGGTATTCATTTCTTCTTTTATGGCTCTATCTATCTATCTATCTATCTCTCTATCTCCCTATATTTATTTCTTTATTATAGATGTGTATATTTTCATTTCTATATTATTCATTTAAATGCCATGCCTGTAAGCAAATAAAAACCAGTAATTCCCTTGATTGAAAGATTTATAATATCTATTTCTATAATATTGATTTTCTTTATTTATACACACAGAGATATAATGCACAACAGATATTAAAATACATTACCATCTATCCGTATATTTTTCATATTGAATATTAACCAGCTTGTCTAGATATGGATAATTTGTGTTTATTTCTTATTTATGGCTATATCTCTCTATCTCTCTATCTATCTATCTATCTATCTATCTATCTATCTATTTATCCCCCTATCTATCTCCCTATCTCTATATCTCCCTATCTATATATCTCCCTATCTATCACCCTATATACGTTTCTTTATTATAGATGTGTATATTTTCATTCCTATATTAATCATTTAAAAGCCCTGCCTCTAAGCCTCTAACCAAATAAAAAACAATTAAACCCTTGTTTTAAATGTTTTTAATATCTATTTCTATAATATTGATCTTTTATATTTGTACACACAGACACAATGCATAACAGATATTAAAGTACATCACCATCTATCCCTATAGTTTTCATACTGATCATTAATTTACTTGTCCAGATTTGGATTACTGGGATTACTGGTATTTATTTCTTCTTTTATGGCTCTATCTATCTATCTATCTATCTATCTATCTATATCACTACATACATTTCTTTCTTATAGATGTGTATATTTTCATTTCTATATTATTCATTTAAATGCCATGCCTTTAATTAAATAAAAAAAGAAAAGCCCCTTGTATAAAAAAATTAATATATTTTCCTATAATATTGATCTTCTATATTTATACACACAGATATAATGCATAACAGATATTAAAGTACATTACCATCTATCTATATAGTTTTCATACTGATAATTAATTTACTTGTCCAGATTTGGATTACTGGTATTCATTTCTTCTTTTATGGCTCTATCTATCTATCTATCTATCTATCTATCTATCTATCTATCTATCTATCTATCTATCTATTTATCCCCCTATCTATCTCCCTATCTCTATATCTCCCTATCTATATATCTCCCTATCTATCACCCTATATACATTTCTTTATTATAGATGTGTATATTTTCATTTCTATATTAATCATTTAAAAGCCCTGCCTCTAAGCCACTAACCAAATAAAAAACAATTAAACCCTTGTTTTACATGTTTTTAATATCTATTTCTATAATATTGATCTTTTATATTTGTACACACAGACACAATGCATAAGAGATATTAAAGTACATCACCATCTATCCCTATAGTTTTCATACTGATCATTAATTTACTTGTCCAGATTTGGATTACTGGAATTCATTTCTTCTTTTATGGCTCTATCTATCTATCTATCTATCTATCTATCTATCTATCTATCTATCTATCTATCTATCTCCCTATATTCATTTCTTTATTGTAGATGTGTATATTTCCATTTCTATGTTATTGATTTAAATGTCAAGCATTTAAGTAAATAGGGGCGCCCAGTGAAAGGAGCCGCGGCGAGGTACGGGTCGTCGCGAGTGCCAGAAGCCCCAGAACGCGGCCGCGGTAAGGACCCCGGCCGAGTGAGGCGTCTTCACCGCTGCCTGTCGGCGCCCGACCTGCTGGCGCCCGGCCCCGGCGCCGCCGAGCGCACAGCCCGTGTCCGCACGGCCGGAAAAGCCGCGGAAAATTGCGCCGGAGCGGCGTCGGCGCCGGAGTGTTTGTCAGGCAGTCAATCGCACGCACCCACCGCCCGGGGTCCTTCCATTTTCCCGCCTTTTTGGCCGCCATCCTTGGGAGGTCAAGCCGGGCACGACCGGGCAGCCATGTTGTGCGTGGCGTGACGTCACTTCCGCCCTTCCTCGCCGCCATCTTTGTTGTGGCTGAAGCCACTTCCGGCAGAGCGGCCATCTTTGTTGTGGCACAATTTAGGCCCCCGCTGCTCTCAGCGCGTCTGTCTAACTTACTTGCCTGAACGAAAAACCTGCCGACGCTGACCGACTCCGAGCACTCCGCCCGATTGTCCGCCGCCTTTCCCGGGGCGAGGACGATGGCGGCGGGGCTCAGCGGCTCCGTAGCTGGGCGGCGGCCGCGCCTGCGGCGGCAGGCATTGGAGTCAACGCCTCTGCCGGGGTCCTCCCGGCCGGCTCCGGAGGGGGGGGGGGGCCGTCGCGGCTCGGCTCGGTTCGGCTCGGCTCTTTCCGTCCCGCTTCGGATCGGTTCGGCATCGCCCGCTTCGGCTCGGCTCGAACCTCCTCGGCCCCCGCTCGGCCCCGCCCCGCCCGGCTCGGCGCACAGCTGCAGTACCGCTCTTTGCCCACAAGGCGGCAGCACTGCCGCACAGCTCAGCCCGGGGCGGGCGGGGGGGCGCCCCTGCACGTGCAGAGAAGCGAGGCAAGAAACCACGTGTGCAACCCCCTTCCAAAAATTCTTCTCCGAGGTACGTCCCAAAACCCACCCCCCATCGAAACTTAGCAAGCCCTGCCTCTAACCAAATAAAAAACAAAATACACCTTCACTTAAATGTAATTAATATTTATTTCTATCATATTGAGCTATATTTATACACATAGATAAAATGCATAATCAATATAAAAATATATGAACGTCGATCCATATATTTTTCAAATTGAATATTAATCTACTTGTCTAGTTTTAGATAACTTGGGTTTTTTTTTGGTTTTTATTTCAATTTATACATAGATATATCTCCCTTTATTTATTTCTTTATTATAGATGTGTATATTTTCATTTCTATATTACTCGTTTAAAAGCCCTGCCTCTAAGCCTCTAACCAAATAAAAAACAATTAAACCCTTGTTTTACATGTTTTTAATATCTATTTCTATAATATTGATCTTTTATATTTGTACACACAGACACAATGCATAAGAGATATTAAAGTACATCACCATCTATCCCTATAGTTTTCATACTGATCATTAATTTACTTGTCCAGATTTGGATTACTGGAATTCATTTCTTCTTTTATGGCTCTATCTATCTATCTATCTATCTATCTATCTATCTATCTATCTATCTATCTATCTATCTATCTATCTATCTATCTATCTATCTATCTATCTATCCCCCTATCTATCTCCCTATCTATATATCTCCCTATCTATATATCTCCCTATCTATCACCCTATATACATTTCTTTATTATAGATGTGTATATTTTCATTTCTATATTAATCATTTAAAAGCCCTGCCTCTAAGCCTCTAACCAAATAAAAAACAATTAAACCCTTGTTTTACATGTTTTTAATATCAATTTCTATAATATTAATCTTCTATATTTGTACACACAGACACAATGCATAACAGATATTAAAGTAGATCACCATCTATCAATATAGTTTTCATACTGATCATTAATTTACTCGTCCAGATTTGGATTACTGGAATTCATTTCTTCTTTTATGGCTCTATCTATCTATCTATCTATCTATCTATCTATCTATCTATCTATCTCTCTATCTCTCTATCTCCCTATATTTATTTCTTTATTATAGATGTTTATATTTTCATTTCTATATTATTCATTTAAATGCCATGCCTGTAAGCAAATAAAAACCAGTAATTCCCTTGATTGAAAGATTTATAATATCTATTTCTATAATATTGATTTTCTTTATTTATACACACAGAGATATAATGCACAACAGATATTAAAATACATTACCATCTATCTGTATATTTTTCATATTGAATATTAACCAGCTTGTCTAGATATAGATAATTTGTGTTTATTTCTTATTTATGGCTATATCTCTCTATCTCTCTATCTCTCTATCTCTCTGTCTATCTATCTATCTATCTATCTATCTATCTATCTATCTATCTATCTATCTATCTATTTATCCCCCTATCTATCTCCCTATCTCTATATCTCCCTATCTATATATCTCCCTATCTATCACCCTATATACATTTCTTTATTATAGATGTGTATATTTTCATTTCTATATTAATCATTTAAAAGCCCTGCCTCTAAGCCTCTAACCAAATAAAAAACAATTAAACCCTTGTTTTACATGTTTTTAATATCTATTTCTATAATATTGATTTTTTATATTTGTACACACAGACACAATGCATAACAGATATTAAAGTACATCACCATCTATCCCTATAGTTTTCATACAGATCATTAATTTACTTGTCCAGATTTGGATTACTGGTATTCATTTCTTCTTTTATGGGTCTATCTATCTATCTATCTATCTATATATCTCCCTATATTTATTTCTTTATTATAGATGTGTATATTTTCATTTCTATATTATTCATTTAAATGCCATGCCTGTAACCAAATAAAAAACAGTAATTCCCTTGATTGAAAGATTTATAATATCTATTTCTATAATATTGATTTTCTTTATTTATACACACAGAGATATAATGCACAACAGATATTAAAATACATTACCATCTATCCGTATATTTTTCATATTGAATATTAACCAGCTTGTCTAGATATGGATAATTTGTGTTTATTTCTTATTTATGGCTATATCTCTCTATCTCTCTATCACTCTATCTCTCTGTCTATCTATCTATCTATCTGTCTATCTATCTATCTATCTATCTATCTATCTATCTATCTATCTATGTATCTCCCTATCAATATATCTCTCTATCACCCTATATACGTTTCTTTATTATAGATGTGTATATTTTCATTTCTATATTAATCATTTAAAAGCCCTGCCTCTAAGCCTCTAACCAAATAAAAAACAATTAAACCCTTGTTTTAAATGTTTTTAATATCTACTTCTATAATATTGATCTTTTATATTTGTACACACAGACACAATGCATAACAGATATTAAAGTACATCACCATCTATCCCTATAGTTTTCATACTGATCATTAATTAACTTGTCCAGATTTGGATTACTGGAATTCATTTCTTCTTTTATGGCTCCATCTATCTATCTATCCATCTATCTATCTATCCATCTATCTGTCTGTCTGTCTGTCTCTCTCTCTCTATCTATCTATCTATCTATCTATCTATCTATCTATCTATCTATCTATCTATCTATCTATCTATCTATCTATCTATCTATCTCCCTATATACATTTCTTTCTTATAGATGTGTATATTTTCATTTCTATATTATTCTATATATCACAGCTGCAGTACCGCTCTGTGTCCACAAGGCGGCAGCACTGCCGCACAGCTCAGCCCGGGGCGGGCGGGGGGGCGCCCCTGCACGTGCAGAGAAGCGAGGCAAGAAACCACGTGTGCAACCCCCTTCCAAAAATTCTTCTCCGAGGTACGTCCCAAAACCCACCCCCCATCGAAACTTAGCAAGCCCTGCCTCTAACCAAATAAAAAACAAAATACACCTTCACTTAAATGTAATTAATATTTATTTCTATCATATTGAGCTATATTTATACACATAGATAAAATGCATAATCAATATAAAAATATATGAACGTCTATCCATATATTTTTCAAATTGAATATTAATCTACTTGTCTAGTTTTAGATAACTTGGGTTTTTTTTTGGTTTTTATTTCAATTTATACATAGATATATCTCCCTTTATTTATTTCTTTATTATAGATGTGTATATTTTCATTTCTATATTAATCGTTTAAAAGCCCTGCCTCTAAGCCTCTAACCAAATAAAAAACAATTAAACCCTTGTTTAAAATGTTTTCAATATCTATTTCTATAAAATTGATCTTTTATATTTGTACACACAGATACAATGCATAACAGATATTAAAGTACATCACCATCTATCCCTATAGTTTTCAAACTGATCATTAATTAACTTGTCCAGATTTGGATTACTGGTATTTATTTCTTCTTTTATGGCTTTATCTATCTATCTATCTATCTATCTATCTATCTATCTATCTATCTATCTATCTATCTATCTATCTATCTATCTATCTATCTATCTATCTATCTATCTATCTATCTATCTATCTATCTATCTATCTATCTATCTATCTGTCTATCTATCTATCTATCTCTCTATCTATCTATCTATCTATCTATCTATCTATCTATCTATCTATCTATGTATCTCCCTATCTATATATCTCTCTATCACCCAATATACGTTTCTTTATTATAGAAGTGTATATTTTCATTTCTATATTAATCATTTAAAAGCCCTGCCTCTAAGCCTCTAACCAAATAAAAAACAATTAAACCCTTGTTTTAAATGTTTTTAATATCTATTTCTATAATATTGATCTTTTATACTTGTACACACAGACACAATGCATAACAGATATTAAAGTACATCACCATCTATCCCTATAGTTTTCATACTGATCATTAATTTACTTGTCCAGATTTGGATTACTGGTATTTATTTCTTCTTTTACGGCTCTATCTATCTATCTATCTATCTATCTATCTATCTATCTATCTATCTATCTATCTCACTACATATATTTCTTTCTTATAGATGTGTATATTTTCATTTCTATATTATTCATTTAAATGCCATGCCTTTAATTAAATAAAAAGAGAAAAGCCCCTTGTATAAAAAAATTAATATATTTTCCTATAATATTGACCTTCTATCTTTATACACACAGATATAATGCATAACAGATATTAAAGCACATTACCATCTATCTATATAGTTTTCATACTGATCATTAATTAACTTGTCCAGATTTGGATTACTGGTATTCATTTCTTCTTTTATGGCTCTATCTATCTATCTATCTATCTCTCTATCTCCCTATATTTATTTCTTTATTATAGATGTGTATATTTTCATTTCTATATTATTCATTTAAATGCCATGCCTGTAAGCAAATAAAAACCAGTAATTCCCTTGATTGAAAGATTTATAATATCTATTTCTATAATATTGATTTTCTTTATTTATACACACAGAGATATAATGCACTACAGATATTAAAATACATTACCATCTATCCGTATATTTTTCATATTGAATATTAACCAGCTTGTCTAGATATGGATAATTTGTGTTTATTTCTTATTTATGGCTATATCTCTTTATCTCTCTATCTCTCTGTCTATCTATCTATCTATCTATCTATCTATCTATCTATCTATGTATCTCCCTATCAATATATCTCTCTATCACCCTATATACGTTTCTTTATTATAGATGTGTATATTTTCATTTCTATATTAATCATTTAAAAGCCCTGCCTCTAAGCCTCTAACCAAATAAAAAACAATTAAACCCTTGTTTTACATGTTTTTAATATCTATTTCTATAATATTGATTTTTTATATTTGTACACACAGACACAATGCATAACAGATATTAAAGTAGATCACCATCTATCCCTATAGTTTTCATACTGATCATTAATTTACTTGTCCAGATTTGGATTACTGGGATTACTGGTATTTATTTCTTCTTTTATGGCTCTATCTATCTATCTATCTATCTATATCACTACATACATTTCTTTCTTATAGATGTGTATATTTTCATTTCTATATTATTCATTTAAATGCCATGCCTTTAATTAAATAAAAAGAGAAAAGCCCCTTGTATAAAAAAATTAATATATTTTTCTATAATATTGATCTTCTATATTTATACACACAGATATAATGCATAACAGATATTAAAGTACATTACCATCTATCTATATAGTTTTCATACTGATCATTAATTTACTTGTCCAGATTTGGATTACTGGGATTACTGGTATTTATTTCTTCTTTTATGGCTCTATCTATCTATCTATCTATCTATCTATCTATCTATCTCACTACATATATTTCTTTCTTATAGATGTGTATATTTTCATTTCTATATTATTCATTTAAATGCCATGCCTTTAATTAAATAAAAAAAGAAAAGCCCCTTGTATAAAAAAATTAATATATTTTCCTATAATATTGACCTTCTATATTTATACACACAGATATAATGCATAACAGATATTAAAGCACATTACCATCTATCTATATAGTTTTCATACTGATCATTAATTAACTTGTCCAGATTTGGATTACTGGTATTCATTTTTTCTTTTATGGCTCTATCTTTCTATCTATCTATCTATCTATCTATCTATCTATCTATCTATCTATCTATCTATCTATCTATCTATTTATCCCCCTATCTAGCTCCCTATCTATATATCTCCCTATCTATATATCTCCCTATCTATCACCCTATATACATTTCTTTATTATAGATGTGTATATTTTCATTTCTATATTAATCATTTAAAAGCCCTGCCTCTAAGCCTCTAACCAAATAAAAAACAATTAAACCCTTGTTTTACATGTTTTTAATATCTATTTCTATAATATTGATCTTTTATATTTGTACACACAGACACAATGCATAACAGATATTAAAGTAGATCACCATCTATCAATATAGTTTTCATACTGATCATTAATTTACTTGTCCAGATTTGGATTACTGGAATTCATTTCTTCTTTTATGGCTCTATCTATCTATCTATCTATCTATCTCTCTATCTCTCTATCTCCCTATATTTATTTCTTTATTATAGATGTTTATATTTTCATTTCTATATTATTCATTTAAATGCCATGCCTGTAACCAAATAAAAACCAGTAATTCCCTTGATTGAAAGATTTATAATATCTATTTCTATAATATTGATTTTCTTTATTTATACACACAGAGATATAATGCACAACAGATATTAAAATACATTACCATCTATCCGTATATTTTTCATATTGAATATTAACCAGCTTGTCTAGATATAGATAATTTGTGTTTATTTCTTATTTATGGCTATATCTCTCTATCTCTCTATCACTCTATCTATCTATCTATCTATCTATCTATCTATCTATCTATCTATGTATCTCCCTATCTATATATCTCCCTATCTATCACCCTATATACGTTTCTTTATTATAGATGTGTATATTTTCATTCCTATATTAATCATTTAAAAGCCCTGCCTCTAAGCCTCTAACCAAATAAAAAACAATTAAACCCTTGTTTTAAATGTTTTTAATATCTATTTCTATAATATTGATCTTTTATATTTGTACACACAGACACAATGCATAACAGATATTAAAATACATCACCATCTATCCCTATAGTTTTCATACTGATCATTAATTTACTTGTCCAGATTTGGATTACTGGGATTACTGGTATTTATTTCTTCTTTTATGGCTCTATCTATCTATCTATCTATCTATCTATATCACTACATACATTTCTTTCTTATAGATGTGTATATTTTCATTTCTATATTATTCATTTAAATGCCATGCCTTTAATTAAATAAAAAAAGAAAAGCCCCTTGTATAAAAAAATTAATATATTTTCCTATAATATTGACCTTCTATATTTATACACACAGATATAATGCATAACAGATATTAAAGCACATTACCATCTATCTATATAGTTTTCATACTGATCATTAATTAACTTGTCCAGATTTGGATTACTGGTATTCATTTCTTCTTTTATGGCTCTATCTATCTATCTATCTATCTATCTATCTATCTATCTATCTATGTATCTATCTATCTATCTATCTATCTATCTATCTATCTATATATCTCCCTATATTTATTTTATTATAGATGTGTATATTTTCATTTCTATATTATTCATTTAAATGCCATGCCTGTAACCAAATAAAAACCAGTAATTCCCTTGATTGAAAGATTTATAATATCTATTTCTATAATATTGATTTTCTTTATTTATACACACAGAGATATAATGCACAACAGATATTAAAATACATTACCATCTATCCGTATATTTTTCATATTGAATATTAACCAGCTTGTCTAGATATAGATAATTTGTGTTTATTTCTTATTTATGGCTCTATCACTCTATCTATCTATCTATCTATCTATCTATCTATTTATCCCCCTATCTATCTCCCTATCTCTATATCTCCCTATCTATATATCTCCCTATCTATCACCCTATATACATTTCTTTATTATAGATGTGTATATTTTCATTTCTATATTAATCATTTAAAAGCCCTGCCTCTAAGCCACTAACCAAATAAAAAACAATTAAACCCTTGTTTTACATGTTTTTAATATCTATTTCTATAATATTGATCTTTTATATTTGTACACACAGACACAATGCATAAGAGATATTAAAGTACATCACCATCTATCCCTATAGTTTTCATACTGATCATTAATTTACTTGTCCAGATTTGGATTACTGGAATTCATTTCTTCTTTTATGGCTCTATCTATCTATCTATCTATCTATCTATCTATCTATCTATCTATCTATCTATCTCCCTATATTCATTTCTTTATTGTAGATGTGTATATTTCCATTTCTATGTTATTGATTTAAATGTCAAGCATTTAAGTAAATAGGGGCGCCCAGTGAAAGGAGCCGCGGCGAGGTACGGGTCGTCGCGAGTGCCAGAAGCCCCAGAACGCGGCCGCGGTAAGGACCCCGGCAGAGTGAGGCGTCTTCACCGCTGCCTGTCGGCGCCCGACCTGCTGGCGCCCGGCCCCGGCGCCGCCGAGCGCACAGCCCGTGTCCGCACGGCCGGAAAAGCCGCGGAAAATTGCGCCGGAGCGGCGTCGGCGCCGGAGTGTTTGTCAGGCAGTCAATCGCACGCACCCACCGCCCGGGGTCCTTCCATTTTCCCGCCTTTTTGGCCGCCATCCTTGGGAGGTCAAGCCGGGCACGACCGGGCAGCCATGTTGTGCGTGGCGTGACGTCACTTCCGCCCTTCCTCGCCGCCATCTTTGTTGTGGCTGAAGCCACTTCCGGCAGAGCGGCCATCTTTGTTGTGGCACAATTTAGGCCCCCGCTGCTCTCAGCGCGTCTGTCTAACTTACTTGCCTGAACGAAAAACCTGCCGACGCTGACCGACTCCGAGCACTCCGCCCGATTGTCCGCCGCCTTTCCCGGGGCGAGGACGATGGCGGCGGGGCTCAGCGGCTCCGTAGCTGGGCGGCGGCCGCGCCTGCGGCGGCAGGCATTGGAGTCAACGCCTCTGCCGGGGTCCTCCCGGCCGGCTCCGGAGGGGGGGGGGGGCCGTCGCGGCTCGGCTCGGTTCGGCTCTTTCCGGCCCGTTTCGGCTCGGCTCTTTCCGTCCCGCTTCGGCTCGGTTCGGCATCGCCCGCTTCGGCTCGGCTCGAACCTCCTCGGCCCCCGCTCGGCCCCGCCCCGCCCGGCTCGGCGCACAGCTGCAGTACCGCTCTTTTCCCACAAGGCGGCAGCACTGCCGCAGAGCTCAGCCCGGGGCGGGCGGGGGGGCGCCCCTGCACGTGCAGAGAAGCGAGGCAAGAAACCACGTGTGCAACCCCCTTCCAAAAATTCTTCTCCGAGGTACGTCCCAAAACCCACCCCCCATCGAAACTTAGCAAGCCCTGCCTCTAACCAAATAAAAAACAAAATACACCTTCACTTAAATGTAATTAATATTTATTTCTATCATATTGAGCTATATTTATACACATAGATAAAATGCATAATCAATATAAAAATATATGAACGTCGATCCATATATTTTTCAAATTGAATATTAATCTACTTGTCTAGTTTTAGATAACTTGGGTTTTTTTTTGGTTTTTATTTCAATTTATACATAGATATATCTCCCTTTATTTATTTCTTTATTATAGATGTGTATATTTTCATTTCTATATTACTCGTTTAAAAGCCCTGCCTCTAAGCCTCTAACCAAATAAAAAACAATTAAACCCTTGTTTTAAATGTTTTTAATATCTATTTCTATAATATTGATCTTTTATATTTGTACACACAGACACAATGCATAACAGATATTAAAGTACATCACCATCTATCCCTATAGTTTTCATACTGATCATTAATTTACTTGTCCAGATTTGGATTACTGGTATTTATTTCTTCTTTTATGGCTCTATCTATCTATCTATCTATCTATCTATCTATATCACTACATACATTTCTTTCTTATAGATGTGTATATTTTCATTTCTATATTATTCATTTAAATGCCTTGCCTTTAATTAAATAAAAAAAGAAAAGCCCCTTGTATAAAAAAATTAATATATTTTCCTATAATATTGATC